>NC_031770.1:48876473-49176473 GCF_001522545.3 Parus major | reverse complement strand
CTACCATCTTATACATTCTTGAGCAGCACTATGTGAGATGCTTTCAGGCTGTACAAACCCATTGAAAGATGTGGAAACATTCTCTGTCAGCTTGCCTAAATCTGCATAATCTTTGCTATCTGAAACTAATGAATAGTAATTTAAAGGCTCCTTTCCAAATTCAGTCCCACAATGTAAATGTAACACCCACCACTCTTGTGAAGTATCTAATGCTTCTACTTCACTGCACCTGCACAGCAGTTATATGCAACAGGAGAAAATGAGGATTTTCACCAGGGCAGTAAAAAAATGACATTTGAAATGTGTGTGTGTGCAGTCTGAGTCAATAGGTGCAGACTGAGTCAATACAGGTTTCCTCAGCTAGCTGAGTAACACTATGGTTGTCTAGCTGATGTTCAGCGAATTTTCATATAGATATGAAGCTCTGCTTGTTTAATGAAATTACCACTAAAGTGAACAGTTGTCATTGCTGGAGATACAAACTTTTCCTGTAATTTCCTGTGTTTAAGAGGAACAGGTTAATGGAAAAGTAACATTTTCGGTCTTAATAAAGAGTCCCAAAAAAAGTTACATTACATTTTGGTCGGATTGGAAATACTAAGGGAATAATCCATCTCACAGTATTTTTGTTCCGTTTCCATGAGGTTTTGGTGAAGAACTTTGATGGGCTTTGAACTTTAAAAAGCCTACCATCTTCAGGTCAGGTGACATTCCTTTAAGACATTTCTCTACCAGCACACAAATTAACATCTGTGGCTTTGACAAGTCTACATACATAAAGTAGACTGCTAAGGCAGAACACTTATTTTCATACAAATCTAGTCAAAGATCACACAGACAGGCCTTCTATGATTCAGTCCTCATGTCTGTCCTCAAAAGAATATTGAGATAAGACTTCTTTGCAGGCTTTTGTGTAAGCATACGTTTCAACTAGTGTGGGCCAAACCCTGAAACTGTAGGGGAAAAAATTAAAATGCTAGAAAAACCAAAAAGCAAAGAGAACTCTTTTCATGGTCTCAGACAACACTGTTCAGTGTGTGGTTTATCTGGGTTTTGGGGTACCCCTCTGCAATTTCTAAGAAGTGACTCTAAAATAAGAACCAGAACAAAATATATTTGAACCACGGGTGTGCCTACAACAGGAAGCTGCATTTTAAACAAATTTTGCAAAGGCACCTTTTGTGACAGCAAACAATAGCTAACTTTTTAAAATTTTTTGCAATTTTGTGACAGGAATGTCAGCTTCTGGAAAGTGCTGACACACTGACAGTTAATTACAATCACTAACATCTCTGCTACTTGTTATTCTGAACAGATAAATTTCTTTGGAACTAGTAAGCGAATGAATCAAAGTCCCTTAACTGATGAGCATTTTTATTACACATTTTGTTCTTTAAAGCACTGTATCAGGATGAGAGAAAATAAGAACTGTTAAGGAAGGGAATCTTGAGTTGTTATGTGACTATTTTCTCTGATTCTCACCTTCCACTTACAAGAACTCTGTAACTCTATGGAGAGGATGATGATAGTCTCTTTCCTGCTGCAAAGAGAGATGGGTGCATGCTGTGCTCTTCTAGAGAAGGTTTTTTTTTTTTCACTCTAACTGCTCTTGATATCAATCTAAAGTGAATTCTACTCTTAGTAGATGCCTATGACCACTCACCATTATTTTCTGAAGTTCGTGGCTCAGTGACAAATCCTCTCATTAGAAGAAGGAATTTGTTCTCTCATAAGGATGTTTTTCCACCTCTGGCCTCCTGCATTTCCTTTGTTCACCTGCCTGTCTTTTCAAGAGAGATGTTATAAAGTTCAATATGTACAGCACCCGACACCCTGTTTTCTGCAATTTGCCACAATTTCTGCATGAACTCTGTGCCCTGGCATTAACAGCACATGGGAGGGCATTGGGGTTCTCCCACCCAGCAGGTTGTGCAAACGTGTCTTTACTGCACAGACGACTAAGTTTCTGACAGCTCAAGGATGATTAAAATTTTCAAGAGCTTGGCAGATACCTCTGCTAAAGCAGAAAGAAAATGGTAGGTAAATAAAGCAAATACATGCTTACCATTTAGCAAGTTTTTTTCTCTTCATGATTCCAGTTTTTGTAATCTTCCTGTCAAAAGTTGTTTGTTTCATACACAGGCACTGCTGCACAAAGCCCTGCTAATCTGCCCTTACCACCTCCTCCTGTGCTTCAAATATAACAAAAGGTGATTTTCTTTCCTTTTTTGGTGTAATTGATTTAAGTGAAGGACATGTTCTTTTCATTTAAAACCTTCTTTATACAAGACTGAAATACCATGTCTTAAACCTAAGCATTAGGTATTTATTAGATATAAACAAATGTACTGTCAAACCTGGCACTTGAAACAAAAAAAACTCTCCCCAACATCTCTCTGCTCTCCAAACTACTGTATGATTTGCTGTACTCAGATTCTGACCATAAGAGACTGTTCTTGTTTATAAATACAGGGTAGGTTTCCAACTCTATCAACATCAATCTGCTTGCCTAAAAGCTTCCGTTTTGCTGTTATTTCATTAAACACAGAATCCTGCAGCGAGGTGAAACAGATTTGGAAATAGAATGTTCATGGTTTCATGCTGGGTATGTCATGCAGAGCATGATGAGATGTTGAATCTGCCCTTTCAGAATTTCAGACAGAAATAAGAGTTAATTGGATAGGATTTGTCTCTCCTGTGCACCCAGTCACACTTTCACAATGCTCTGGAACTGGCTTTTTCCAGCCTTCTCTTCGCAAAGAATCGCTACCTATGTTCAGTCATAATGAGCTGCTGGACACTTATGAAACAAAATCAGATTGCTTGAACTGATATTCCGAAAATTCAAAGCTGTGAAAAGGATTCACAGCTCAGAGTGATCCAACGGTTAGAGAAAAATAGAATGCAGCCTAATAATTTTCAGTGCCAGCCCTGGTTTGATCCTATTCTACCCTAAATCCATCTTCAGACCCAAACCCAGGACAGCACCATATCTGCAGGATGGATGGGCAAGAAATGCACATGTACTCATCAGCCAAAGTGCAGAATAAGTTTGAATTTTGACCAAACAAACGTATTTCTCTAATGACAATTTTTTTTTCCCCTTTTTGATCCTGACTGATTCCTATAGGATATGTAAGATTTAAAACAAGAGTGTTAGAACAAAGAATTTGGACCCTGAGATTTTAAATTTCATAAGTTTTTCATTTGCACATCTGTGCATAAGTAATAAATATCACTCCTACTCCTATCAACTTACTGTTGTGTTCAATGACAAAATACATAACCTTGGCATTACAAGCCTTGCATTTCAAAGCCATTTCATAATTGTTTACCTCTTGGCTTGAACAGTAGTACTGTATGTACAAGGCCCTCCTTGAACTTGTGTAATTCAAAACTGTTTGGAAATTTTTCCTCAAACTAATTTCTTTAGGGGAAAAAAAAGCAAACAATAATAATAATAATAACAACATATTCCAATAAAGGATTTCTGTTAAGCCTTTTTGTTAAAAATAAAAAATTCCTTTCTCTTTTACCCCAGAAAAGCAGTTTTCATTCCTGCTTATTTCAAAGGAATGTCTGCAATTTTGCGGTATTATGCAAACCCCAATTAGCAGTCCACAAGGTGTTTTGAGAAACAGTGCCTAATGTGTTACAGACACATTTGGTGGCCTGCCTCCAACAGCCAGAAAAAACGCCTTTTTTTGAAAGAAAGTTTGGGCATTAAGTCACCTCAATTTTACTGGGAAATGGTAATAGATATAATTCTTCCAACAGTTAATAAAACTTTTTTTTTGTTATTAGTTTTTGTTGCTTTATGTTCTCTTACAGGAACAGAGCAGGATATTTCTGGCATCTGAGCAATTTGGTTTCCTTCAGTCTTTCCTTAAAATCCAGTTCTACAACTACTCACTGCTGAGCAAAGTGGTTAGTCCTACAAATTGTAGTCATTATTTGAGAGCAGTTCCAAAGACATCTGCTGATTACATTTGTTTATTTAGATTTGTCATGGGACCTAGTAACTGTGGGGTTTTTTTCCACCTACACTGCCAGCATAACAGGACACGGGTACTTAGGCTGCTTGATAGGGTAACCTTCAGGACTGGGTTTTACAACAGTAAGAACAGTGAAGGATGTGGTACACTGTTTATTCTGGGAGCACTCCTGGGCTACACCAGGACTACCACTGAGCAGAAAGTGCTGTCTGACACAGCTTACCTGCACTTTGGAAACAGACTCCACAGATTTAAAACACCCAAAGCAGTGCTGACATCCACAAGTGGCAGCTAAGTTGCTGCTTGTTCACGGGGCTGAGGTTTTATTCCTCCCTTCCTCACCAGAACTGTGGAAAGATTTTATGAATGCCAAAGCCAAAAGGAAGGTAAAGACATAAATATATGCATTTCAAACACTCCTGACTGTATTATGCTGGTTATTTCATATCCCTTAACTTCTCTCCCCTGCAGAGGAAAAAACCCTCATCCTATTGTGAGCAACCTTTTACAAGTGATCCTATCCTAGCCAACTCCAATAAGCACGTTTTATTGCTCAATTAGTTCTTTATTTCTGTCATGCCTAGGAACAGAAGCAAGATCTTGAAAAGTTTAAACCTTTTTTCTTCTTGGCTCACATTCTACACAAACTGTTTCTAAAACTCTCATCCTTTCTCACTGACACATAAAAGTTCCTGGTCTCCTTTTTCCAGTTTCTAATCATGCCTCAACTCTTCATGAAACTCCAAGAGGCCCTGGCAAGCTCAGCTCCTCTCTCTCATTCTTAGCTAGCAAGAAGTGGGCAGAGTGGGCCTTAATGGACAAAGGGACAGAAGGGGCAAGGCTTTATTAAAGTTACTCTCAAAATATTTCAATTATCATCAGGATAAACACAAAGAAGACGAGTCTCTTAAACTGATAATTTTTTCCTGAAGGCATAAAATAATGTGCACATCTAGAAACATCATAAATTACAGATCATCTGTCAATACATTGTGTAAATAAATATTCAGTGGTTGAATAAGATGTATTTCTGAACCTCTAGGGCTGGGTACCGTTTAAGTCATTCAATAGCACATCAAAATTGATTTTTGTTTTAGTTTTCCTGAGAAGCCAGTTTTGCTGACCAACTGCCATTTTACTCTTCCTTGTTTTAAAATCCGCAAAAAGAAAATATGCATTTAAAAATATGAAAACCATAAATCAGTAAATTAAAAGTTAGAGAGGAAGGATCTGAGCTTCAGCTGAGTGATTCTTACAACCTTGGCTTTAGTCTATGCTTTACTGAGCCTCAAGCTGACAAAATGGGGTCAGACAGCCAAAAATTTTCCATTTTGGTTCAGTCTGGCAAATTGGGAAGGGCTGAGTCAGTCACAAAATATGGGGCCCAATCTGTTCTGTCAGAACAGCCACTTTGGTAGCTGGTCTTGCAACCAGGCCATTGCTTTCAACAACCTGAAGTCCTCCAGGCAGTCACCACCCTTCAAGTGTAAGGCAGGTTATGTGATGGTACTCAAAGTGTGCGTAGGTTTGTTAAAGCAACTGCCCTGCAGAAGGTGTCATCCCTCTAGCTCTTCTATGTTAGAGGAGCATGCATGCACCCCTAGCCTCCCTCAATGCAAGACACGTTAAATATGTTAAATAACATGACTAATGAACTTGTGGGTGGTTTTCGAAGTTATCATCCATCTGTACCCACATGCTGCAGGCTGCTTTTAAAGGTGAACTGTATAGGAGCCCATCATACAAACTGTTTTCACCTCACTAGCAGGAGTAACAGGCTCTCTGCCAGAGGCCAGCACTGAGGGCAAAGCAGATCCAGAAGGAGAAGGGTTTGGCCCTCATCTTACCTGTCAACTAGCATGAAAGCTCTTAAGTCCATGCAGTTTCAAAGCTAGAAACTCAAAGACAAATTTATATGCTTTTTCCTGTTCAATTACAGCAGTAAGAAAAACTGCAACTCTGAGCCTAAATAAAGTGCATTTAGGGCTCGGGCTCTATTTCAAATTCTTATTAACTCCTGGAAAGGTGCCACAGCAGCTCAAAACCTCTCCTGCCTGAAGCTGCTTAACTCTACTCTACAAAGAGGGCTGCACCTGCGTGGAGGAGGACTGGTTCCTTTGGATTCCCTGCTTGGCTCCCTACAACCATTCTCTCGATGTGCTGAGCTGTCTGAGCCGGAGACACAGCTCTGTCCCCCATCTCCTTGTTCCCCTGCAGCCCAGGAAACACAACCCAGTGCCACACAGCAAGAAGGAACCACCAGACCACCACTGATCCCATGTACAGATCACCTGTGACATGTCAACACAGCAGCCCTGAGCAGCTTCTAAGTGCCTCATGCATAATTCATGCTTTCTAAAGTGGTTTCTATGTGTATTTTGATGGCTGACACTCCAAGCTTATTTCTGATCTGTTGCACCGTGGCACGGAGGAGCTCTAAATGCTAGCTGACTTCCCCCAGAAAGCATTAAGTTACACACAGAGTCTTTGTTCTTCACACCTCCCCCCCCCCAACAACAACAAAAAAGCCTGGCAGCTTTCCTGTAAATTGGTTCATGCCTTCAGTAGCTAAAAAGGAAATAGAAGAAACTCAGTTCCTTCCTCCACTCTGCATCTCTTATAACAGACTCGTACAGAAAACCCAAGGCAGTGGTCACCCATCCTCCTCCCACCTCTCCTTTTCAAGCGGTGGAGACAGCTCCTTGAAGGCCATCTCCTCTGGTAACATCTGCAGGTTGCACTTTCAGAGCCTGTCACAGGTGATTTGGGAAAGTCACAACACGAGGCTCCACCAGAGCTTGACTTACTGCCTCGCTCAGCTGGTCAAGCGTTCAGGAGTGGTTTCCCACTCAAAGCAAGCAGGAAGACACACTACTGGAGGCACTGGGAGCTGGCAGCCATCTGCTTTTGCTTTTGGATTTTTTTTCATCGTTTCCCCCATGTTTACTTGTTTGTAGAAACATCTTGTAAACAGAGACAGAAAAATTAAATATTGGCCCAGATTTTCCATGGTTCCATTGTAACATCTGTTTGCAGATTTTCCATTTGATAACAAAGCAAGAGAAGTAACAGAGAAAACAGTTTTAATTGTTCCATTTTCCTTCCTCTTCAAAGAGTGAGTACTCCCATCTCCAAAGGGGACTGAATGCCACCTGTTTTGTGAATTGGTGTCTCCTGTTCACAGGCCACCTTCTACTAGCACCTCTATCAAGCCTTAAAGAAAGTATTACACGGGCTACTTAGATTTTTTTGGGAACTGACAGATGAAGTAGCTAAGCCACTCTTCATCACATTTGAATAGCTGTGGCATTTCAGTGAAGTTCCCACCAACTGGAAAAGGGGAAGCAAAATTCCCATTTTTAAAAAGGAATACAAGGAAGACCTTGGGAACTACATGTCAGTAGGTTGGTCAGTGTCATCCCAGTGACCAGCAAGATCATGGAGCAGATCCTTCTGGAAACTGCAATGAATGCTGCCTGGAAACTAAGGAGATGATTTGTGACAGCAAACACAGCTCCAGTAAAGACAAATCATGCCTGACAAACTGGTGGCTTTCTACAATGGAATTAACATGTTGGTGGATAAGGGAAGAGCTACTGATGTCATCTACCTGGACTTGTGCAAAGCAGTTGATGCTGTCAAACACAATATCCCTGTCTCTAAACTGGAGAGATATGGATTTGACAGATGGGCTATGGACTGGATAAAGAACTGGCAGGATGGCTGCACTCAAGAGCTGCAGTCAATGGCTCAATGTCCAAGTGATAAGTGGCATTCCTCAGGGGTTGGCTTAGCAACCAGCACTATTCCACACTTTTGTTGGCAACATGGACAGTGGGACTGAGTGCACCCTCAGCAAGTTTGCCAACACCAAGCTCTGTGGTTTGTTCTGTACACTGGAAGGAAGGGATGCCATCCAGAGGGAATGAGAAGTGGGCCTGTGCAATCCCCATTAAGTTCAACAAGACCAAGTGCAAGGTTTTGCACCTGGATAGGGGCAATAGGTTTAGATTAGATATAAGAAAGAAATTCTTAACTATGAGAGTGGTAAGACTTAAGAACAGGTTGCTAGAGAAGCTGCAGATGCCCCATTCCTGGAAATGTTTGAGGCCAGGTTGGATGGAGCTTTGAGAAACCAGGTCTAGTGGAAGGTGTCCCTGCCCATGGTGGTGTGGTTGAAACTACATGGACTCTGAGGTCTCTTCCAACCCAAACCATTCTATGATTTGTAGTGCAAATTTGTAGTGCATAGCACTACACAAGGGATGTCTAAGAAGTTGTTCTTTCCTCATTTCAGTGCAGCTTATTTTTGCTCTATCCTTGTCCAATCCAGTTCAATCACCAGTTTCCCTCTTTAAAGAGATTTTAAAACAGTCATCCAACTGTTCTGATATCCCATGGATTAGTTGTGCTCTTCACCCAAGCCATCTGTCTGGCATTCATATTTTTATGCTACTTTATTTTATTTAATCTCTGCTCCTTCCACTTTTGCCCCTGTTTGTGGCTGTGATGGTTCTGTGTTACTTTATCAAGCTTTTAACTATAAGAGAAATTTGGGACAAAGTTTTTCTGCTGCATGCCCTGCTTGTGGCTCACTCAGAAGAGGCTGAGGCTCTTCTCTTGATAAAAAGATGGGTTTGGGAACAGGAGCAGAACTTTTGAGCAACGGTATTAAAGCCAAACAAGTTTCTACTGGCAGCACCTTACCAGCTCACTTGGAAAAGCTGCTGACTCCTACAAGCCATAGGGTTTTGGTGACTGCAATGCTTGTGACCCAGTGCACAATGAGGTGAAAATAGAAAATTAAATTTTGGTATCTACTCTTTCCTTCTGGACAAAGGTAGAAGAAAAGCTCCTGCAGGGCACTCAATTTATACCTCTTGGCTGAGACACATAATTTAAGTAGTTGCTGGTCAGTAACACGCCTGCCTTTGCACCCCGAGAGTTGTCCCAATAGCTTCATCTACCCTAATTAAAATAAAGTGTGGGATGCTACCTGGGGAAAAACAGGAGTTCTACTGACTTGAGCCAGGGAACAAATATTTATGAGGCATTTCACAAGTCATTCATACAGTGACATAGCAAGCTGTATTTGTAGGGAACATCAACTGTCTGCAGACTCCAACAGGACACAGCCTTAATCTACCATGTGCTATCCTTCATTAAAGGAAAGGAGCAGTAAATAAAACTCTGCCTGTAACAAGGAGGAAGAAGGAGTGCAAGGGACAGGGAATGCCAATTTTCTGTTAAAAGAAGCATCAGTGAAAATGTACTGTGCAGAGATGGAGGCTACAGGAGGGGAAGGTTTCAAAGACTATAAAATAGAGAAGAGGCAATTAAGACTGCAGGTGTGGGAACCAGTTAAGTTGAAGACAGAGATGTGATTGCAACAGAAGAGAATTAATTTGCAGTGAGGTAGTCAGTCTGGTCATAATAATTTGGAAAGATGCTCAAAGGCATGGCAATTGAGGAGTACACTAGGACAGACTTTGAAGGGAGAACACTATGAAGGAAGAACACATGACTGTTAAGAGAAATCAAGGACTTGACAGTGATGGTGTAAAAGAAATCCTGTATTGAAGTGTTGCTCTGCTTTTCTAAAATGAGAGAGAACTGGCCTGGCAAATTTTTCTCACCCTCATCTCTCCATGTGATCTATAGTCAACATGAAAATTGAAGCCTAAATAGGAGAACAGGGGAAAAAAATTTAGCAGATGACCAGAAAAACACGGATTCTCAATGACAATCTAAGCTTCAGTAGTTCTGCCTCTAATTCATAGTGTTGCTCTTAACTCATGCTGTTAACAAGGTCACATGCAAAAAGTTTTTCTGTCTGTATGACAAGACAGCTAAGTATAGAGTGCTTTCCCCTTCTAGTCATTTGATCCTATTCAAAACATATAATCTCCCTGGTCTCCAGTCTGTGCAAAGCCAGACATCAGCACATTTTTGGCTACAGGGCACCTACAAAAAGATTAGTGACAGTCTTGTGAGGCTTGTGGTGCAGATTCTGTCAAGGGGCCAACATTTAAATAAGGTACCTTGCATTTTCATTATGAGAATTCCAGCTCACTATTAGCAAAGTTAGTTTAACTTTTACTCTGTTTTGCCAGCTACTTAGTAGGTACTTAATGATGTGCATGGCTGGAAATGGGGGAAGGGAAAATCTATTCCATTACTATTCCACAGGGAAATTAAATAGGCTTGCTGAGTCTGCCTGGTTAGGGGTTGTAACTTTACTCTGAATTCCATCTCTTTAATGTAATTATGATTTAACAGCTATGAGATTTCACTAGGTGATCACATTTTACAGATTGCATCTTAGAAAACCAGAACAGTATGCTGTAGGTAGCTTAAGCATTATTTGGCACAAGTCAGGTAGCTTCCCTGACACCTAAGTCAGGCTCCTATCTTGAAGCAGAACTTCAGACCTAAACGATCTGAGCATTCTGGTTCTACTGATGATCTGCGAAATCTTTTAAAGGCTCACACATTTCTAACAGGTAAGCCACACAGACCACTCAGTGAACACATCCCAGCCCAGTTCTGACAGGAAAATCCCATACTTACCACCCTTATTTTCTCCCCAGGCAAAATAGGGTCTTCAGGCACACTTCTGTCTTAAGCTACTTATAATTTGCTGCACATCATCTTATATGTAGTATGTTATCTGCACTTGTCTCACAAGTCCTACTATCCCTTTCACTTTTACAATGGGTAAGTTAACTAGTATTCCACGCTGCTGTAACTTCAGTTGCTATCCTTGGTATTTTCATCACTTTGGCTGAAATGCATGAAGCTAGAAAAATGGATAAATCATACTTCATAACATGCTCCTTAAAAATAAAGTCTCTGAGAGTCAGTGCAGGACTGCACCAAGCCCATCTCATCTGTGTCACCATGCCCTTACTCACATCGGCAATTATGGTTTCCAGTTAGAGGGCAGGACAACTTGACAGAAAGAAGATGGGCAAAAAGCTATGCCAGCACTTATACGCAGCAATGATTGTTGCCTTACTCAAGGATTGAATTGACAAGGAGGGAATCTGTGATTAAACTTGGGACATGCTAGTGGACTAAACAGCACTGAAGAAATTACCATCTCTCCCTCCAACTCCTACCCACTGCTTGTCTCCTCAAAGTGTGTTCTGCTCCTTGCTGCTCTGCTTTCTTGAGAACTCTCAGTTTGCTGACTCTAAGCAGGATGTTCAAACTGACCTTGATTGGAAGTGTATGCTGACAGTGTCTCACCTACAAGCCTTGCAACCTCTGCCATTTTAGGGAGGTAGTTCTCAGCTGTGCAGTAAATTCTTCTTTTCTTAGTGTCTTTTCCAGTGGTCATGGAAAGCAACACACAGACTGTTAAACACACAGAACTGAGTTCAGTTCTGAGGTATTACCAGTACTAATTTCTTCAGCTAGCTTTAGTTCCCAAATGAGAACATAAAATGCACATTCACTAGTGCTTCCAGGAAGAACAGAAAGCAAGTGCAATAGCTGTGCAGCACCTATGAAGTTCAGAATCTCTCGCACACGGTTTTCTGTTTCTCGCTGTTAGTGTGCCTGAACATAATCTGTATCACTAAAATAATCTGCAAGCAGGGAGTGCAGAATTCGTTTTCTCTCCCCACTTTTTTTAATGAGACAAACTTGCATGCAAACCCCACGCTGGATCAAGTAGCTTTTTCTGGCATTTCACAGAAGACCAGTCTCTCTCACCCCTTTATTCTCTCAG
This sequence comes from Parus major, assembly GCF_001522545.3. NCBI lineage: Eukaryota > Metazoa > Chordata > Aves > Passeriformes > Paridae > Parus > Parus major. The sequence goes on along the minus strand of NC_031770.1, from coordinate 49,164,743 downwards.
TTCCACTTGGAATTAGAAATGCAATTGCCCAATTACTGTGAAAGCAGCTGTTCCTGCAGTATATCCACTCAGGCTGGAAGCAGGAAATAAGAAATCTTCCATGAAAGCCGGTAATTACAAGATTTCCAGTTTAAGTTTTGTACACATGAACTGTTTGGAAGATGTTTGGATAAGCGAAGTTTGGAACACAGCTATTTGGATAAGGACCTGGGTTCTTCAGTGAACACAGCCTCCTGATAACCCAGGTAACATGCAGAAATACACCCACCCCCAACACCCCCGCCGCGACTAGCTGCTGATAACCTTAACTAACGGGAAGCTCACTCACAGAAGCATTTCTTATTACTCAGGGAAGAACTTAGCCAACAGCTATTAAAAACAGGACAGTGAACTGTGTATGGAAGGTGTTTTTGGCACCTGCCAAAATTTTGATGGCTTAAGAAATGTTCTGCACCTGCATTTTCCAATTATTCTGTATGATTTTTTAACTGAGTATTCGCCTGGCACATCTGTGTAGACACAGTAGGTTTTGACTACTGTGGAACATAGTTCCAGTAAGCTTAAAACTAATTCCTTCTACTTGATGAACCTACTTTATGATTTAACTTTCAAAAGCGGTGTTTAAACACTATGTGTAGTACTTAGTTTAGAGTTATTCTTCTGTCTGATCTGTAATTCCAGCAGCTGAAAACAAAGCATTCAATCTCAAGGCACTGCTTAAGCAGCAGGAAAGAAGCAATGCCTGCCACAGCACAGTGCATTCCAAAAACCCTCCAGGATAATGCTTCACTTCTAACTGCACCTGCACAGAGCATCTTTTAAGTAGGCCTTTGAGTTAATACTTTGTCCTTACCTTATGTTAGGGATATCAGGAGAACACTGAGATAGCAATATTTGAAGGGCATTACCTCCACAAAAGCCAGAGCTGGCTTCAGATGAAAGGATTTCACACTCTCCCACAGGAAGCGGAGTTATGCACACTTCCCCTTCTAAAGGGATCAGAGCAGGGGAAGTTTACAGCAATTTCTCCAAATGGTCTCATGTGTATAAAGAGACACTCAAGAGTACACCTTCCACAGGGTTTTACCTAAAAGTAACACTGAACATCCTGGTTTAGAACAAAGCCCATCCCCATCCATAGAAAGACTGTCCCTCTCTTCAATTTCAAATAGGTCTTCGGTTTCTGGGACTGGGGAGCAATCCTACCGTGTTGCATTCCCAGAGATTATAAATAAACTGGCAAAGATCAGTGGCAAAGTTTTATTTTCTGAGGAAAATTTGAAAGATACTTGAATTTCAGGATATTCTCTTTAAAGAGCAGTGGATGGGGTTTGCCTCTCTATTGCTACTAGTAAGGGGCAGATCTGACAGCAGTACTCTTGAGTCTATCCTTGTGTTGGACCCCTCTCTTTGTAAATAAACACCTTAGACCATACTATGTTCAACTTCTTCAGGGAAAACCACAGCTGGCAGTCTACAGATAAGCCAAAAGATTGCTTTATCCAGGAGGTGAGCAAGAAGGATTTACTCCTTCTCTCACACAGAGAGTTTGTAGCTGTAACAGTGACAGAAGAAATTGTATGTTACAAACTGAGGAAAAAAAAATTAAGATATATTTTTGACAAAAAAGACATTTTTGTCTTGCATTTGTAAATCTACCCCATGGGTCAGTCAAGTACTTAATTTATCACATAATTTAGCAGGCTGAATGCTCTTTTTGAACAAGGTTAGGATGACTTACAAAAAGTTTATAAAAAATGTCAAAGCATGTTTTAAGCTGGATATATCTCAAGAGTGTTTCACTTTTTAGTCCAGACAAAAGGAAGACAGAACTAGAAAGTTTTATAGAATTATGGCCAGAACCAGACAAATAATTGCTGTGAATCATCAGCCTGAGGTCCACTGACTTTTTTCAAAGAAGGTGACACCAGGGAGTTCCTGCAGGACTCCAACTCCGATTCAGACAAGTTTGCCCATTTGTAAAGATGCCCCTTGGAAGCGTGGCAGTGGTGGGGCAGCACGTGACTTATTATCGTAAGTAACATGATTTGGCATATTCTGAAAGCACATCTCTGAAGAGGGGGTGTGAACAGGTCACAGTGGAGAAAACGGTGACACGGACACCCTTTTTCTTTGTTGCCTGGATGGAAATCCAGACTCACTCTTCCTAGAGCAAGACTACAGAAAGCTGTCTGGGATGTGTGTCTCCAAGAAAACTCTTTCAAGTACAACAGATCAGAAATTAAGTTTGTTATGAAGAAGCGCTGAAACAGCAAACACATTGCATACAATGCACTTCCTACTTTGGAAGTTGGAAGGCAGTATCAAGCCTCCTACAATGCACTTTAAACATTTCTGCTGCATTTAAGCAATACAGAAAACCACCACCACTAGGCAGGCATGGCTAACACCACCACTGCTTTCTATCAGTAGCCACTTAGCAGTTTAATTCTTCATAGAGTACAGAGAGCTTTAAAGTCAATTTAGCAAAGATAAAAGAAAATGATCAGCTTTAACCCTAATGAAGCAAACACACCCCCCCACACGCCCCCAGAACCCTCCTACCCCCCAGCTCTGTTTGCATTACAGTGTAGTAGCTTTTCCAGCTTTTCCTTTAGAAACAATATTTTTATATATAAAAGCCACATCTTTGGCTCCTAATATTTAGAACAGCTTCACTGAAAGCAATGGATCTGGCCACCATTACACAGCTCACTGGAATTTGCTCTATTTGTATTTACAGTTTTCAGCAGACTGCTCATTTGTCTCTGAGCTGACAGACCAATAAACCTCTGTCACTTTTCTAGCACATCAGCCCCATTCCCTTCTTCATGCTGGCCAACATCTAACCCGGGCAATTACATTTTATCCCCTAACTTTATCCTGAAATCTTAGCTCTATAATATTGCAATCTTTTTGTCTCTTTTGTGGCTGTACAGAGCTGAACAGCTGCTCAAAGAGCTTCTCCAAATATTTCTGCAAATAAATTTTGTTTTCCAACATTCACAATAATGCAAACAAAAAATGTGCCAGCCAGGCTGAACTGAAAGACCATTTAGAAATCAGTGAGACTTTCACATTATTTCTTCTCTACTGTTTACCTTGGTCTAGCTCTTATTTAGGTGGACACAGCAGTGGTTGAACTTGGTCATCTTAAAAGTCACTTTGAATTTAACTCTGAATACCCCAAAATCCCAACAAAATTTACGTAAAAATGAAGTAGAAGAGAGTGGTTAAGCACAGTGGTTAAGTAGAAAATTTTCACTCCCAAAAATAAATATGACTTCAATTGACAACACGCTCACATAAGCTCATTTTGTTCAAAATTAAAGACTTCTAATATCAGTTTGTCATTTTACACTACATTTTACTTTGAAGTAAAGAAGTAGGTATTAAACAAAGACCAGAATTTGAATGGTGACCATGATGTAATATCTCAAAATTATTTCTTTGAAGCCAATTCTCTAATTAGTATGGTCTTTTGGAAAAAAAATTAGCCCCAAATCTTATGTATTAGTAACTTATGTTCAGCCAGTGAACTGAAGGGTTGTGTTTGAACAGCATTACCCATAGATGTGGTTTGAATTTTCTTTCTTGGTCTACATACACACACTACAGAGTAGTACTGCACACTGTCTAATTTCACTGTTCTTAATGAGACCATCACACACAGTTCCACTGACTTAACCAGCTCTTCACGAAATATACAAGTGTGTATTTCTTGTTTTCAGGGGCAGGATTTTCAACACAACAGTCAATGAGCAATCAAAGTTGCCACAGGTAGTCTTGATCCTATCAAATACACATTCTTTGTCCTTCTAAGTGTAATGGATTTAACAAGTCTCAACATAAAACTTGGGGGGTAGAAAGAAGAAGAAAACCTAATCTCAGAAATATATAGGAAGCTGTCTTCCTGCCTGCTGTGCATCTGTCAGCAGGACATAAAAGAAGCTAATTTCAATCTAAACAATAACACAGGAGACTGGTCAGATGCTAAGTTAATGCCATTTGATACCTCCCACATTTTATTTATTACTAGGATCCAAATTTGTGGCACCTACATGCTCAGCACCAAAAAGCTCAAAATTATGAGTTTTTAAGCTGTTAGCAAAACCCCCATTTGGTTCCCAGTAATTTTCAGCTTTAAATTTTAAGATTTTTTGATTAGTTACTGCGGTAGAACTACAAACACAAGCATGAGTTTCAAGGTGTCGCAATGAAACACAATTCAGCAAATACACACCCTAACAGGTTGTTCAGAGAAGCTGTGGATGCCAGTTCCTGGAAATCTTCAAGACCAGGTGGAATGGAACTTTGAGAAACCTGGTCTAGTGGAAGGTGTCCCTGCCCATGCCTAGGGGGTTGAAACTAGATGGTCTTTAAAGGTCTCTTCCAACTCAAATAATTTTGTGATTCTATAAGCAATGCTAGGAAGTGGAAGCATGAAGTTTATTTTAACATGCGCAGCAAAGCTATTGCACAGCATGCTAAAATTTTTTAAATACTAAAGAAATACTAAATACTAAAATAGAAAATACTGAAATAGAAATACTAAAGAAGGAATGTTTCCTGGAAGAACTAAGTCTTTGGGAGTCTTGTGAATAACTTTAAGGAAGACCTTCAAGCAACCACCTAGGAAACACACATGATTTGGCTCTGACCTCTCCAGCAGGTGTATCACAAGATTGCTCAGCAGACAGCTCTAAGGTTTGAAAGAGCAAGCAAGAAGTTTGAATAGACTACAGAACTGTAAAGGAGACAGTGGACTGAGGAGAGGTAAACAGACACACCAATAACTGGTGGAGATTTTCCCAGCTGTAACAGGAGTGATGTGTGGTACCTGCTTGTTTTTCCTACTCATGGCAAAGGGACTCACCAGCTAACAACAAGCATGAGGCACACATGAATCAGAACCTACATTTCTGAGAAAACATCCACCAACAGAAAGAGGTAAGTGGAAAAAAACATTCAGAGTTATTTCAAAAAACCCATAGCATCTCAACAGCCCTCAGTAATTCTTAGTAGCACTGCACCTTCTCTCAAAGTCTTGCATGTCTGCACATGTGCAAGACTCAGTAGAGAAAGTCTCTCTGGAGTTATCTGGGATGATCACTGGAAGCTTAAGAGATTGCTAACACTCGTAATGAAGACTCTTGGATGCAAACCTGTACCTGTTCCCTGATCAGGTTTGTTAGATATGCAAAGCTACCGCTGAACTCTAGGAGAGGGTGATAAGAAAGTTAGGGTCATAAACAGATCACAGTTCCCTCCTAGAGATCAACACAGTTTCAGATCAGAATTATTTGAATAATTAAACTGTAATAATATCAACCCATGCTGTTATTTTATTCAAGTAAAAGGCATTGGCTTACAAATAATCTATTTGAAACACAGTATGGAATGACATTGAATTATACCCATTTTCCACAGAAATGGCTTCTGGCACAGCCAGAGAGAGTCTTCAACAAATCTCAGTTTTGTGCTGATTTGGTCAGGGATTGAAATGGAGGGGGGGGGGGGGAAGAGTTACTAAGCAACAGCAGGCCAGGAGCAGGAGAAAGGTCTGTAGTCTTAATTGATACTAACATTAAAAAGCACTGCAACAAGAGAAAGCTCAAGATGAGAGTTTTACTGCTTTGGAAGTGAAAATAAGTCATCATTAGAAACCCCAGGCAGGCAATCACTGAAATCCGAGTTTTTCATTCATCCCAAATACATGCTGCACAATGTATTGCAAACCCTTTTTTTGCAGGGAGATCAAGTAGCTTATTCTCAGTAGTGAACAAGATGAAAGACCCAGATATAGCTCTTACATATGAGAACCCAGGACACGTACATAGTTTTCTCTCTACTCCTACCTCAGGAAAGGGGAATGTGGTGTAAATTACTGCTAAACGGGTCCCCAAGACATTGCCATCCACAGAACTGACATCATGTGCAGATATAGCTCTTCCTCCTCCACACTATCTATGGTTAAGAGGGTTGTGACTTTTCTAGAAAGCCAGCCCAAAGCCCAGTCTCCAGACCACTCGGACAAGGCAAAGAAATTTGCTTAGCTAAATCTGTATTAATATGATCAAGCAAGACAGAAATCCTGACAGTTTCCTTCCAGAATTCATATCTATTTCCTCTTCTACTGTAAGCAAAGTAGTTTCATGAGGATGTGATAACAGAACATGAGTTATCACATGAATACTTAAAAATTCAAATGAAAAAGCCCTTGATGTGGAAAGTGCTGTGAACCCTACTACTGAACAATCAACCTTTATTTGCCTAGCCAGCAGTACCTCAAGCAGAAGTTATTTGCTTTAACTTCACCTGAAGAAAATCTGATTCCTGACTAACTACTGGCTTTCTTATAAGATTCAAGTTATTAAGTTTTGCTCTGTTCTTTTTTTTTTTTTCAGGAATCAAACGTGTAAAAAACCACACAAACACAAACCCGTGTACCTCAAACTACCGAGCATTCCAAATTATTATCTCTTCTTCCCATTTCTGCATTCTTTGACTCTGCACTTATTTAAGTACACAAGATTTCAGCATTTACTGGTTTTCCCACATACTCCAATGTACTTAAAGTGACTAAAATGAAACCACAAGAGGGAAAACTACTGGGATGACTGTTGCCGAGGAGGAAAAACCAGCAACCCAGGTCTGGTTCACTCAAACTGTCTGATGATTCGTATTTAAAGTGTTGAGAGTTAAGAGTCATCTTCTGCCCTGATTTGTCCTGGTGCAAGTCAGCTGAGCTTACGAAATAGGCTCTGGCACCATGAAGAGGACTGTCCCCTCACAGGATACGAGTAATGGCCACTTGAGTAAATGTAAGTTACTCACATCCTGCTAGTGGACTAATCTGTTTCTGTATATTCACATTCATTTTTAGTTGCCTGCAGGAATATGAAGGTGAATCTCATTTGTTACCTAATGAAAGTAATTTCACCAGATACAACACAAGCATTCTGAAAAACCACCATTACTCACACATAAAGTGTAAGCAATGCAGCATTTCTTAGGTTGCTTAATTAGGGTCCATATCTGAACACTCAGCATTCACCACACAAGCCTCAATCTCCCTGGCTGGCTACAATACCTTCCCAGCTGATTTGCTCCAAGTCTCAAAGAGCAATATGACCTCCTCTTTGATTATCCAGATCACTCTTACTTATTATTCTTTTAAAGTGAAGTGATTCCCAAGAGTAGGGTGAATGCACACCTTCTCCAGAGCCCGAGACCTATCTCCCCTTTTTCAAAACAGAAGCAGACCAGCCATTTCTTTATTAAACTGCACACATTTTAAATAAAAGATATACAATGACCAAACAGTCAACCTCAGCAGGCATTCAAAAGTGATTGACCGATACCTATTTAATATTCAGGTTTATACAGGCAGTTACAGAGAATACATACATACACACAACAAGCACTTCAAAATATCTACAAAGAGGTGATTCTACCTAAGAATTTAAATTATTCTGGTACAAAATACTGCAAATTATAGGTATCAATAACAGGTACACCAAAGGAAGGTGGAGGCACAATATTTGAAGACTGAATGCATTGGAAGAATTTAATGACCAAGCCACAGTGACATGATAATCCAGAGTTCTGAAGAAACAATCCACACAGTTTTATTAAGTCTACTAAAACACAGCAGTGCAATTACAGGAGAATAAAAAATTACCAGCTGGTACTGAGACAACTACAGGCCTATCACCCTGACTTCAACAGAAGGCAAGAGGTTTTGAACCATAAGCAATGTGGAGCACAGATTAAGATGCAGAATCAAGTGATTAGAAGTACCATGCTAACCTGAAAACTCATCTCTACCTAATGAAAATATCGCAGGTCTAACCTGGACTTCCCTAAAGCATGTGATGATGTGCCATGTGTTAGTGAGATCTGAAAAAAAAGACAGACAAGATTTATACAGTTAATGAAAAAGCAAGCGCTCTTTACCCAGTAATATACCACATGTAAAGAGAAAATAGTGGCATAGGGCAGAGTTTTTCAAGTTTTTTATAGTGGTGGTTATCAAAACCCAAGGCGTAAGGCAGTCGCTCCGCTTCGCACAAGGGAGGCGCGGGCCGGTCGTGTGAAGGGAGCCCAGCGCACGCAAAGGTCGGGGAGAGGTTTGCCGGTGGAAGAGGAGAGGCCATGCTCTCGGAAGGGCACGGCGAACACAGCCGGGAAAGCTCCTGCAGCGGCCGGGCTGCCCGGCAGCCCCGGGGCGCCGCTTCCCCGTCACCTTCACCGCGGGGCCGCCGCTGCCGAGCTCCGGGCGGGCCGGGAGAGCTCTCGGCGCCGGCACTGAGCCCCGGCTGCCCCGGCGGAGGTCAGCCTCGGAGCCGCGGAGCTACTCGCTCTGGTTTTCAGCCCCGGGTACAAACACCACGCATCAGACCGGCCGGGGCAGCGCCATCGGCAAACTGACGTGGCTTCGGCGCGGCACAGCCCCCGGTGCGCGTGTCCCGGCGGCGGCGGAGCGCTGCCCAAAGCAGGGGCTCTCTGTCAGCTCCGCGGCCACGGCGGCTCTGCCCCACGCCGGGACGGTCCGGCTCCGACCGCGGCTCCCCGCCACCCCCGGCCCCCAGCGGCGTTTGCTCCGCAGCTTCCCTGAGCAGCAGGGCGAGGGAAACCTACCTGCCGGACCGCCCAGGGCATCCTCGCTCTCCGAAACGCCTCTGTGCTTCGCCCCGCGGAGCTCCCCCTTGGATTTCCAAACGAGCTTTACCATCTTGATCATCTCGGGCAAGTCCCAGGCCAGGGTCCCCTGCTGATAACCGGGCAGGCTGCCCATGGGAAAGGGCATCGGCTCTTCCCCCGTCCTCCTTCGCCTGCCCGGCTCTGCCGCGGGGAAGAAGCGCTCCAGTACCGGCATCCTGGCCCGCGCCCCGTGCCGGGGAGCCGCAGCCACCCCCCGGCCCGAGCAGCCGCGATGGGCATCCAGAGCGGGGCGAGGGCGCCCGGCTGCCCACCGCCGCCGTCCCTCGCCAGGGGCGCGCTCGGCCCCGGCCCCGCGGAAGGAAGGAGCTCCGGGCTCCGGCGGCCGCGCTCGGCTCCCGCCGCTGCGCGCCCTCAGCCCGCCGCCAGGCGCCTGCAGCCGGGGCCAAGCGGCTGCCGGGCAGGCGCGGGGCCGCCGCTCATGCCGGCGCGGCGCCGGGACCCGGGGGCGGGGGCTCGGGCCGCTGCTGCGGGCGGCACCCGGGGCGGCCGCAGCTCACACCCCGCTAAGCGCCACGGCCGAGGCACTTTGACTTTATCCCTGCCGAGATGCCATGGGGGAGCCCCCTCCGCCCCGCCTTCCTCCTCGCCCAGCTGGCTGCGGAGCCGGTGGGGGTTTTGGCCTCTTAGTCAAAGCCCGCCGTCACCTCGGCTGCCCTTGGGCGGGAGGAAGGGCGGTGATTCACGGGACGCGGCGAGGGCCGGGAGCGGAGCAGGAGCGCGCTGGCGGCGTGCGGTGCCCCCGCCTGCCCCGCTCTCCGACGCCAGCCCGACCTGGCACGCAGAGGGGCAGCGGAGGTGCCGCCTCCTGAGGGGTCGGAAAGCAGGGAGCTGCTGAACGGACGGGTTTAGGGTTTAGGAAAGGGCGTGGGGTCTGCCCCGAGCCCGCGGTCACTTGGGCTGTAAAGCTGCACCTGAACGGGTTCACGTTAGGACAGAGCCTGGTGGCAGCGGTCGCTCCCGGACTACGATGAGGAGGCAATTATTCATCGCTAATCTTTAAAAACAAGGCAAAGCAGCCCGGCAGAGTGCTCTGTCTCATGCAGCAGCAGAGGTGGCGTGCTGGGGCTGCGCAGCTGTCAGCGAGGGCTGCCCCGGACTTGGGGGCTGCCTTCGGCCAGACCCCATAGCAGCGCCCGGCCCTTCCCTGGCGTCCTGGCGCCGGAGGGGCCACGCGATTTTCAAAACATCTGTACTGCCTTTATACAATATACCCTCTTTAGCCTGCTCGTGGTACTGCTCTGTCCCTTAGATTACGGAGCGTACAGCGGACGGTGGAGGTTGAGCTCTTGCATCAGCACTTAGTTTTCAGTAAAATTGCAGAAGACTTAGTTAATGGGATTTTAGTGGGCTTTATGACATTTTCTAGCGTGCATAGTTAATACGTTTGTCTTCTCTGGGTTACATTCAGTATTCTGCCTTCTCTCCAGATGGAAAAGTAAACCACCCAACAAGCAGGATTTCCCTTCACAGAGGAAGAGAAGCCAAGAGAATGGACTGAAACTTAACACCCTTACATGTAGAAAACAGAGTGCACAAGTCTTTCCTCCTCATATTAACATCATGCTGTTTCCCTGTAACAGGATTTCTGCCCTGATTATCTTGATGTCTCCACCTCAAAGTGCCAGCTCTAATGGTTTGCTAAAGTTTTGATTCAGACTGTAGTGCCATACTATTAGCCCTCTACACTTGGTAGCTTTGCCTTGAAAATTATGAAGCACTTCCAAAGTAGTGTAGTACTGTTTTTGTGCTGATATTTTGCACTCTTTTGTATCAGGATATCCTGACTCATTGAACAAAGGAGTTAAGAACAAAGAAATAGATGATGTGCGGTACAGTAGCTCAAGCATTGGCACATTTGTACAATCTGTGGTTATCATTTTCTAGAAAGGCAAATTTTATTTGTTTTATTTTCATCTAGCTTAATGTGATATTTTAGGTATTTCATATTGATGTGTCTCATGCAATTACTCTTTAAAGCACTGTTCCTATCAAAATGGGATAAACTAGGCAACTGAAATCCAGAAGACTTTGAGGACGCTGTCTACTGTGTGGTTTAAACCTTACACCCCAACTACTTCATTTTGGCTTTGTGCAACAAGGAGTTGCAGTAGCTTTTTTTCAGCTATTATTTTTCCTCTTTGTTTACCTCTGTGCTTTGTGGTCCCCACTGAGGCAAAGAGCAGAAGTGCCAGAGCACTCTGAAAGAAAGGCTATCCTTGTGCCATTTCCAGCTTCACTGGATGCAAAAAGTGATCAAGAAATAACTGAAAGTGGCACTTAGCGCTATGGTTTAGCTGACAAAGTGATGTATTGCCAAAGGTTGGATGCAATGGTCATGGAGATCTTTCCCAACCATAATGATTCTATGATAAAATATACCAGACATTGTGGAAAGCAATGTATTCACAGATGTCCAGGCTAATTTTTAGATTAATACCTGAATATTTAAGTGCTTAACAGAACTTAGACAGCCCTCTTGATAGCAGCAATAAAAGATTTCTAAACCTATACTACCTTCTTGTGTCCTTAAAACTGTGAAAGGCTTTGTATCATTTGTGGCTGGGTCACTTGGGTAGGTACCTGTTTTTTGGATAGGATCAGGATTAATTTTTGTATTTGTTTTCACTTACAGCTCTACAGGTGCAAAGGAGGAGGCCAGTCCAAAACCAAATTGAAATACATCTCTTGTTATAGTATCAGTATTTCAAGAAGCTATGTAGTAAACCTAATGAAATGTACTTTTTCTCTTGTAAGATTACTGTCAAATGAAAACAACTGTTTTTAGACAGCCTGGAGTTTTTGTTTTCTTTCTGATTTCTGGACAGTTTAAGGATCAGCAGTTGTGAATGAAAAAAAGTACGTTAAAATTGTTGCTTGGCATTAACAGGTATGTCTGTAAAGTAATTCATCTTATTCTTAATAAACTAATGCTTCACAGTTGTACTCCAATTCAGTGATTACTTATCCTTAATTCATTCAAGATTTTGCTGTAACTGACTTTCTTTTTTGACTTTTTCATTATAAGAATGGTGCCACATAAACTGCTCACAGGAAAGCCTGGGAGATCTATACTTGAATATAAGGAGTTCTAGCACCAATCTCTACATCACTCTCAGAGATCTCTAATTGACAAAATGCTCAGATTTTGTAAGTTCTCTGCTTCTCTGTCTTCAGCTGTGCTGTGATGATTTATCCAACTTGAAGATGTGACCTTAACATCATGCTTTTCAGTTAAGAAAATCCATCAGAAATAAAACATACTCCTCCTACACAGCAATGTACCCAGCCATTTGTAACTGCATTTTGAATGGTCCTTCAGCAAGCTCGACTCACCTAAAATTTCTCTTTTGTATTCACACTTCCAGCCGTATTTGAAGGAAATGCTTTAGCAGAGATAGATGGCTTTATTTCTACCGACTGCATTTCTCTCTGACTCCGACTTAAAGAAGCTTAAGTGATTACAAGAGAAATATAAATGTATTAGCTCTGTCCCTCATTCATTCTGAGAACCAATGCCAAAAAAAAGGCAAATGGAGTCATCTGAAAACATGACAAGGCGGTGCATAGTTTCACAGGTAGACATGAGAACTGGAAAAGACTTGAGGAAAGGAATACTGTGGTGTGAGAAAAGGGAAGAGAGTAAGCTGACAGATTAATAGCTGGTGTTTCATAGTTGGTGTCTCTTAAAAAGTTTTACTTGTTTGCTTATTCACTCTGAAGTTATGTACTAAGAGAAGCAGCAGCAGAATTGCATGCCAGATGGTAGAGGAAGTGCCTGGTGTATCTTTCCAGTCTACTGAAGCCTGCAGGGTTCTTGTTAACCCACTGCTCTGGTTTTCATTGCAAATTCTTTTCTTCCCCTTTTTGCTTTTCCTTCCTTCAAAGAAAAAGGAGGGAGGGGGGAAGAAAAAAAAAAGAAAAAAAGAGAGAAAAGCCATAGTTTAAACTGTCAGTAGCACCATCCTTTTGGCTTTGAGCTACCCTGTCTTTTGCCAAATATACTGTCTCCAGCAGCTCTCCCACAACAAATCAGTCCAGACACACAAAAGCTGTAAAAAAAGAATGGTGAAGAAAGATCCTTGATTCTCTTCTTCTACCCCCCCACAGCCTTTTCCTTTTGCTTCCTTCCTCAAGCTTCATTCCCCAGCAGTGGTCTCCTTCTTGCCAGTACTGTAAGCGATACTGGAACCTCCAGCCTGCAGCTTTGCTGACAGCTTCCTTAGAGTACAGGCGCCTTTGCCTTTCTGTATTAACAGGCCATTGTAAAGCAGAAGTTTTATTCTATTATTCTTCCCACTTCCATCTGATAGCTGATTTTGAATAAATGTCTCATAAATTATTAGCATGGCAGAGTCATTACTTTTGGAAACTTTTCCTATTATTTCAGCTAACCCACACCGCTGCCTTGTGTCAGAACTTGCATTTCCAAACAGACACCTAAAAAGATTTTATATAGTCTGTTTTTACAGAATATTATAAAAAAAAATTTGGAAAAATACTGCCAGCTTTTTAAGTGATTCACAAACATTAAGAAGTTTAAATGCAGAGACCAGTTTCAAAGACTATCAGATACTGATTTTTAGAAAGTGTAAAGCATGTGTTTTTAGATGGCTCTTATTTGTGAAATCATCAGTAGTTGCTTATGAAAAGTATGCCTTTGTCTCTGTCCCAGGGATTGTAGTCATGCAGAGACCACAGGTGACGCCATTGCCTAGGGTCAGAACCAGGAGATGACACCGTCACCAGAATCAAATTTTAGGTTTCAGACAGGGTGAGTTTAATGTAGAAGAGAAGATTGCAAGTGCTGGGGCATGGTCCCTACAAAGAAAGTAACAAAATAAAAAAATTTAGAAAAAGGGTACAAATTTACAGGACAGAGTAATCAGAGCAACAGGGAAAACAAGAATGCAAGTGAGTAACTTTTAAAACGGACAGAGTGCCTAAGAAAGTTGAAGAATATGACGGAAGAAACATAAGCAGGCATATTTATGCAGAATTTTTTCTAATAACCTCCTGGAAGGTTTCTTTCATCACTTTAAAAATCATAGTATAATTTTCTTATTCTTTGCCCCACGTTTGTCTCTTTCCAGATGTCTGTTATTTTTATGTCAATCTTACTAGTAAGAACAATTACTCTTAGTTATTGCTATCATTGCAATTACTTCATTAAATATGAAAACAATTATATTTATTTGAGGACAGTTGCTATGTCTTTGCTCTTAAGTGGACATATAAAATTCTCTAAGTTCCTTCTCCGAACATTTTTCCCAACCCTGAAATTATTTTAATATTTTTACTACAAATTCTCAGCAATTCACTAACTTTTCTTTGATGCATACTAAAGGTACACAGTAGAAGAGGTTTTTTTTTTGCCTGCTACCAACCCACTGTCCAGAGCAGTGAGCTGAACTGCTAAGAGGATGGTACAATTAATTAATTATTTAATATTGCCTGATCTTTGTACAGCATCACACATTGAGAGCCTCACCTACAGGAAAATGTAGAAGACAGGCAGTAGTGTTCTATGGATTCATAAACTATTGGTTATTTTCATCAGTTAATCAGATTCCTTGGGAAAAGGTTCTGGAATTGGAGGAATAAGAATTGCTTGAGTTCTGTACAGCAAGGAAAAAAATACCTTTTTCATTCTTAGTGCAAGTGAAAGAATAAATTTTTAAGATTAACAAATTGTACTATTAACTAAGCAAAAATGCTTGCAGTAAAGAAATAAACAGAAGTCCATAACTAATTTGAAAAAGTGAGGTTGTGTAATATTTCCTTTGCTCACTCGGGAAAATTAAAAGTTCAGCATACTGAATGTGATGATTCAAATCTCCCACAGTAAACAGCAAAATTCTATGTGGCTTTAAAGTAAATAGAAAATAACAGAATAGATTCATCTCACCTTAAGAAACCATAATAAGAAAATAATAATGATAAGCTGAAAGGGAATTGAAAAGGGAATTGCCAGCACGATATTTAATTGTGTTACACAATGTATCTGATGGACTCTGTTAGTTTATTCCCTCCTTTAATTCTTACACACTAACAAAATTTACCTGATCCAAGGCAAAGTCAAGGGATTTAGAAAAAACTCATTCCCCGAGTTTACAGAGTGATCATTTTAACAGATGCTTAATGATGGACTAGGGTAATGGAGTGGGAGGTAAAGAACACTGCATCAGCTTGAAAATGTTGGTAGAAATTGGATAGGTAGAAAATAATAACCTGCTATTTGGGACAGTGGACATGCTAGTAATCATCTTTATGAAACATCCCTATAAAAAGAAAAACCTCTGCATCCCACGGTATTCCCTTTAGGGAATACGTGAAAAAAGGCTGAGTAGAAAAAGGAACTATGTGAGAGACACTTACCCCTTAAATATATAACTAATAATAAGTAACTGTATGGTCTCAATGAATTCAAAGGGATTGCTGCCATCTTTAAAGCTGAGCATGTGCGTAGATATTATCTTGATTGGGACCTATGTATCTAAAAATGATTGCAGCAGTTTGAAAGATGAGAGATGTGCCACATTTGAAATGTTTTTTCTGTAACCTCTTACCTTAATGAGATGGCATGGGTGGCTGCATGGCCTGTGGTATCCTTGCTTGTTATAATATACAGAAAAGATTTGTGACTATGATTTTGTCTTTTTCCGTCTTTTGAAATTATAAAAGTGAGTAGCTAAGAAATCTGCACTAAATCATATCTAGTTTAATTTTTTTGTCAAAGAAAACTTAATACTGTTAGCATAAATATAAGGATAAATACAGACTAATAATAGTGCTTGTTCCCTCTTTTTAAAATTAGGTATCACAAGATCTGATAGCTGAGTTTTCCCTTTTCCCTATTAAAATGGAGATTAACTAGATTTGACTAGGAAAAGAAGCACTATTTTAAATAAAATTAATACACGATTCTTAACTTTGTTGACTTATTATTAATTATTAACTATTAACTATTAATGATTAATTATCAATTGTTATCAATTATTGATTATTAATATGGAAGAGTCTCTACTCCTGATTATTCTTCAGTCTTTATCTTTCTGACTTTACTAATTAATAGTAGATTTAGCTCTTTGTATAATCCCGTTTAGACCTTATAATGAGCATTGGGATTGCATAGGTGCAGACTCTCCCAAATTTATTCCTATTTGCAATGCAAGAGTAAAATAATACAACCAAATTGCATTTTGCTCAATGCCATTCTGGTTGCGGACTTATTACCATCTCTGACTAAATAATCTTGATACTTTGGTCATGTTGAATAGCTAGGCCATTAGGTTTTTCAGATTAAATATCTACGATACCTGAGTACCATTCCAACACTTCTGCTCAGGTTGTATCCACACTTTGTTCTTCGTTATGCTGCCTGCCCATCAGCATTCCAATGAGGTGCACATCCCAAAGCTGGCATTATTTGCCCTCTCACAGAAGTCCTACGGCTTCATTTCCCTCTTTGTACCTTGCATGACGGCAGTGGGTGCAGTTTGCTGCGGGGATAGACAGGAGATGCAGCTGGGAAGTCGTGGGAAAGGCCTAACAATGATGCACAAATATCCTAGTGATAAACTAAGCTCCCTTTGACCTAGTTTCTCATGACTGCAAAATCAGGCCATATTTACTGTAATCAAGCTCTTTGCATTTCTTACGAATGCATTTGTGTAAATTTAGCTCCACTGGGATGAGCAGCTTTGGAATTATGCTGTCACCCCTGCCCTGGCATTTTATTACCATGTACTCAAAATCCACTGATAATCATGCAAACACACGTTGGTTCTTTTCTTCACTACAGATTCTTCTTGAAATATATTCATACTGATGAAGCTGTGGAAGGAAAAAACTCTTGAGCAGATAGCCTGGAAGGAAAAGCTTTCTCCACTAGATCTGCAGATGGAGGGAAGGCTTTCTGGAAAACCTGTTTCTCTCAAATGTATTTGGGCAGGTTGCTCTTGGTAAAGTAGTTCCAGCTGTACTATGCTTTCCAAGATATCCTGACAATGTGTAGAACCATAAACGTTTTCAAGTGTTTCCTAAGATATCTGTTACAATTACTTTTTTCCAATCCAGGCAATCACACATCATTTTTCCAGGCTCTGTACAGCTTTTATGATATAAATAATAATTTAGATACAAAGCAATTGCAAGATATATTTAAAAATACACAAATGCTTAGTAAAAGAAGAAAGTAATCAGGTTATTTTGAGAAGATGGTCATGTAAATACTGTTCTACATGCAGATTTTTCACCAGACCCATAGTCACATATCAAAATGTCAGCTTTGGTCATGGTATTGACATCCATAAACATCTCTTTCCATCAGTAGTAGTGCAATTACAAAAGTTTTTAAGTGGGATTGTAAATCAAAAGTTCTGTCTCCCTTTTACTTGTTCATTACCTGAACCACCTGTTCAGTACTAGGAACCACATTTGCTTGTGCTTTTTTTTCCTGAAGTTTGCAGTATTTTCAATCTATTTTTCTGAGGTTTGCAGTATCATGTGCCAAGTCAACTACAAGGCATCACTGGCTACTTACAATTGTAAGACTTTTGGGTTACGCTTAGGTTGCCTTCTGCTGACAGAGATCTTCTAGAAACAGCAAAACCATTTTCAGCCACCTTGGGGTGGGGATGAAAGCTAAATGTAAGAGTGATTGCTCCCACAATCAGTGTCTGCCAGTTGCAATCTGAAGATGCTTAATTCAGAAATCAAGCTCAGATCCTTAGAATGACAAGTGCAGTCTTCTCTGTAGAAGCATGGGTGTGTCAAACTTTAATAACTCCAATAAAAGTCACCCTTTTATTTGAGTTATCTGTACAGTTCTGATCACACTCAGAGAAGCCGACTGAGGGAGATTGCTGTGGGTTTCCATCAGCCAAGGAAAGACAATTTCAATGCTCAAGGGAGCACTGAACTTCCAGGGACAATTTTGTTCCCCAGCTCTGTATTCACTATCCATACAGAAGCTCTTGAGCACTTAGAATAGTGGAGAGGTGTTGCAGAGTGTTTGTTACTGCGTCCCAGAATCAGAGTTTAAAAAAAAAAAGTCCAAACAATGGCCTAGTCTATCTTTTCACTTGTTTTTAATGGAATATTGTGAATATACTAAATTAGTAAAATGGTTTGTGTTATTTTTAGCAGGAACTTATGCACTTCAATGAAACCCATAACATAGTTGTTGCTGGCTTTTTTTAAAGTCATGTTCAGGTAATACCAGATGAAACTGATTTCAGCCACCACTAACTGGCTTTTCAGAAAAGGAAAGGAATCCTTCAATATTTCAAACTTCAGCTGGAACACGGGCACAAGAAGCAATTTAGCAGGGCTAGTGGGCAAGGAAGTGATGTAACTTTTACCAGATTTTCTGACTGTGTGGAAAAAAAAATCCAGCATCAATTGGCCTACTACCTTATTAAACCGCTAGTTTCCTGTGACAATGAATTGGAAAATGAACTGCATCTCCTTTGCTGACATTTGGCATCTACATCAGCTGGTTTCTTAATGGTTAAATATCAGATTTCCAACTATGCTATAACATGTGCTTGAGTAAGTCCAATAGGAAATACTTCTTTAAGTCTCATTTTGGCCTGAACATAAACTTCCCTTTCTAGTCATATCAGAAACAGAAGTGTGTGCTGATCTAGGACTGGCTGCTGGTTCATTAATATATTATTTTTTAAATCCTGGTTCCTTAGATCAGAATACAATTCCTAAGATAATTGTAGTAATGGTAGCAGTAGCAAGTTGGAAAGCAGAATTTGTTTTACAAAAATGTCAGATATTTTTTATTAGAAGTTAGAAGTTAAAACCAAATGTCCATCAAGCAGAATTTAAATTTTTGCAGGAAATGACTTCTGAGAAAATATTTTTGTCCTTTTGATGTAGTGAGTATTCTGTTGAGATAGCCTCAAGAAATTGCACTATAATAAGTGGTCCTATAACCTGGTATTTGAATAACATTTAACCTGGTATTTGAATAATATTTGAATAAACATGTTAGAATATTAAAACCTAAATAAATTAACAAAACAATAGTGAAGGAAAACTACCAGAAAAGGTCAGAATGTAATGCTGGTTATTTTCTTAACAAAATGAGAAATAGGAAACAACTTTTCCCCTATAGAAAAAAAATGCTAATAATTTATTTTTTCAGAAAAAAAAAAAAAATACTGCCTTTTCTAAGGCAGTTTGAATCCACTAGAAAAAAACTAACCCAGCTTGCTGGAGCTATCTTATTGAACATTTTGTCTATGAAAGTGTGTGGAAGCCAGAGCAAGCATTGGAAAATGTGAATGCAAGAATGAGGATGGGTTTGAGTAAGGAGCTCAGTGACCTGCAGATGAAAACCTGATAGCATCCCCAAATATCTTTGAACCAGTAGTGGTAAAACCCCTGCCTTGGTGGCTCTGCAGCTGATGTCCTTTCCTGTGGCTGGGACCAGTGTACTGTGATAGAGGAATTGGCAGAAACTCTCCCGTTGAAGCATGGTTAAACAATTAAGAGATATACAGGAGAAAACTCATGGTAAGAGAGAATTGTAGAATCATTTGGATTGGAAGGGACCTTTCAAGGTCATCTAAAGTCCAAAGCTCCTGTAATGAGGAGGGACATCTTCAACTAGATCAGGTCACTCAGAGGCCTGTCCAGGCCAGCCTTGAATGGTTCCAGAGGTGAGACATCCACCATCTCTCTGGTCACACACACCTGTAACTATATACACCTTCAGTTACTGGTAGCTATTTAGTATGGCTAATTACTTATATTTTATTTAAAAAAAAAAAAAAAAAGGAAGAAAAAAAAAGAAAAAAAGTAGCAGACATTTATCAAGTAGGTGATAATTTTCTAGATAAGATGAAAAATATTAAGCTCATAGTTCATATATTTAAATGATAAAGGTAAAAAGTTGTTTTATTTAACGTACATCAATTTTAGGTGATTTTTGTCTTTTCACTGCAGCATAGAATCAAATATAACTTTCCTAATAGCTTTTTTTTTCCTTTAATACTAAGTACCAATATATTTTAGTGTGTATGTGGGAGTACACATCATTCGAATTAGATAATGTGGTAACAGATGTCTGTGTTATTGGAGTCTCATTTTGCTAGATGTCATACAGACAGGTCGTAATTATCATTTAAAGGTCAGTGTAAGAAACAGGGAGGCTTTCACAACGCCAACTAGTTTACTTAGCCTTCTACTCTGAATCACTGTATCAGAGTCTGTGTCTTCCCTTTGACTCAAAGAGGAACCATGGGAAAACAGCTAGACAATTTAAGCAGCCAAGTTTTGTCCTGACATTTGGGTAAGCTAATTGTACTCTAAATTATAATAATGGACAGTGGGGTAGCATTTGAGACAGCTTTTAAACACTTGCTGTTTAAACATTGTGTAGTAGAATTCGGCACCCATCCAAACAACCAAACTTTCCTTCTTTTTGTTTTGATGTTCAAAATGTTCCATTGCTTTAGAAATAAATAAATATTGGAGTCATCTGTGTACCCCAGTTTCTGCTGAGATCAGAAGCAGGATAAGAATGGTACAGAAGGCACTTCCAGGGAAGATAATCTCATGAGAAAATTCTGATCTTAGGTTTTCTGCATAAATTCCAAGATACTAAGATAAATTGAAACACTTAGAATTTGATTTTTTTTTTTTAAATAAAATGCACTCACCAAACCTTTTTGAGGGTTGCCTCTTACCTACTAAATGTATCAACAGAATTGCTTGAAAAGTGTTGATTTTGCAAGTTCAGTCTCTGAAGCTTAAGAAAACAGTAATTGTAATGGCTGTGTGAATATTTGTAAAGCAGCACAATAACCAAAACAGTTTTGTTTTCAGCAGCTCTCATAATATCTATTCTTATTTAAGGAATTCCACTCTATTGGTGGCATGTTGTCACTTCCCTTCTCCTACATAGTGTCCTTATGGGAAAATAAAGGAAAATGAGCTGTGCCTTCATAATGGTCTTCCATCTCTACGAATGTCACCTGAAGAGTATCCAAAAGATCTGTCACAACACATATTCTTGAAAAGCAATTTACTTCCTTTCAGGGAAGATACAAATTCAGCTCTCTTGTCTGTCACAATTCCCATGTGATACTAAGAAATCAGTTTTAATCACTTTGGCTGTATCTAAGCTGCCTAAACTCTGGAGTTCCTCCTCCTTCTATGGTTAGCAGTGTGAGACAACTGAGAGCTGGGATGCGATCCAGAGCTTATTTCTTGTTTCTCTTTTGCCTCCTGGTTTCTCTGTGAAGAAGTCCAGGGATGTAAGTTGAAAAAGCACCATGCTGCACTGGGTAATGGTAGTTGATAAGGAAACCAGAACTAAGTTCTTTGTAGCATCTGTCACACTGTATACATGTAATTATTATCTTTGGATAACAGTATTAACTTTTTTCTTCAAAGGAAGAAAGTAATGTTAGGAATAATGAACTTTTAGTATACTGTAATAACAGGCCTTACACCTCTTTCTAAACACATTTATTTTGAAGAATTTGTCTCAAACATAGTCGTATACATATAGTTTAACATGCAGACTTGATGATTTAAAAGTTCTTTTCTAATCTAAATGATTCTGTGGTTCTGTGAACCTGGACTATCAAGATTTATAGCTATCTAGTCACCCTCAGGGCACAAACACAATTGGCAAGACAGTACAAATAACAAATGCATGTTGAAATGTAACACTGCTAGCCAGGTTCAGATATGGTGGTGTTTTTCCCAGGGAGTCGAGTAGGAGTTCATCACTTTGCAATGTCTGTGAGTCATGCCAGGTAGCACTGGCAGCCCTGCATGACCTTGCAGAGTGCTGTGTCCCCAGCTAACCTGAATGCCTCGGTGTGAAGGACACGTGAGAAGCCTTTCCCTGGGCCAGGCGTGCACAGGGAGGGAGTACTTGCAACCACCCCTAAAGCCCTCAGCAGGCACAATGTTCAGCTGGTGTTATTGTTGTCTTGTTGTCCAGCCCAGCTCTGGTTGGGCAATTATGGTTGACAAGAAGTGTCTGGCATCTTCAGTTGCTTTTATTATGGATAATATTTAAAAGGGGGTTTTTGTTGCTCAAAATACTGTGATTATTTGTGTTTCATTATTTGTGTTGTTTTGCCAATAACACCTGGGCTATTAGGTGAGGGTACAGTTGCAAACTACAATAATAGCTGTAAGCTCTGCTGTTCACCCATGACTGAAGTGTGACCAGCACTGGAGAGTGCTGGATATAAATGCTAATTGTATCTATAAAACGTGAACAGATTATGAGCAAAAATTTTAAAATAATGTAGTGTCCAAACCAGCATTTTAATCAAAGAAGTGGGATAACGATCAATTCTAGGCAGAGCAGTGGGATAAAGACCAATTCTAAGAATCATCTATCATTGTCACATGTAACAAAGGCCATAGTTACTTTATCCCTTTTATGGTTTGTCATTGGTTTGTAAGTCATTACCCTTAAATTTAACACAGTGAAGACTGCTTACCTGATTTATCTTTTGTTTGGTCCTGTTGTGACTGGCGGATCAGCTGAAGGGTTGCCGCTGGCAGGCACAGCCCACACGCACAGCCTGGCCCAAGCTGGGCAGAGCTGTGGGCCTGGCTGGAGACTGAGGCTTTGGAGGTGAAATGTGCTCAGAAAGTTCCCTGTTTGGCCTACCACCAGCACTGCGTGCTGCAGCACTGAAATCAGCTGCAACAAATGCTTGCTTTCTCACCTAAATACCAAAAAAATGATATTGCTGTTGAGATGTGCCAATTTGCTCTGCACAGTAAGTGAAGGGATGTGCATCTCTGAGAGGAGCTAGCACTTTAATGTGTTTCAACATGAGCTACACTGGATGAAGAGCTGTGAAGCAGTAAAAAAGGGAGGCAGAAATTCCTGTCTGTGATTCCTCTGTTCCGAATATGTGTGGCCTAGGATGGGAAGAAAATCTTCCTGACCCATCTGAAAGTAACAGCGTTGTGTTTATGAGAAGAGCATAGACTTTGGAAGGTTGTCATTCTGAATATCTGTAAGCAGTTTTCATGCATTTCTTTCACGTCTGCCATTTTCCACATTATTGAAGACTTTTTTTTGTTAAATTTTACTAAAATTTACATAAAACTCCTCCAATTGTACTACACTAAAAAGCATTAAATGTATGAAATCCCTTTTCATTATGAATCCATAGATTGTAAAACCTAGAAGCTAGAGACTGCTGATTTGGATGTCCTGATTCCAGACAACCCGGTTAGAAGCATCTAAAATTAATTGATTTTCAGGAACTAATTAGTAAGTATCATTTCACTAAAAGGGTATTTCTTTAACATACTGCACGTTGGTATCATAAAATCATAGCCTGAGGTTTTAAGTTATGATGGAAAAGATATAGTAGCTGAGGAAAAGGTATCATCATTCCTTAAAGGGCCAAATTGCCTTTTTTAAATATGTGGTATCATGTTTCTTGGCTAACTCCTCCCATGTATGGAATATTATCTACATTCTCAGAGCATGACCAATTTCATGATTTTTCTCTTTTATACCATGTAAAATGCCTTTTACGTACACATTGTAATACCTTGCATTTGCTTAGTACTGCACAATGAGTATTTTCTAGATTTTCTAAATTTTCTAAATTTTCTAGAAATCATGTGTATTCCCTCTAATGCCCATGTATGTGGAGTAGACATGTGTGCAGACATAGCAAGGCAAGCCAACACTCCCACTCCCACATGTGCACTTCTGGGACATTTAGCATTAAAAGCATAAAAATTGGGCAATGTGAGACTTCCTCTCTACACCTGTAGTTGCATTACCTATGATAGTTGCTACAAAATTGGACCTGAGTTGCAACCAAGTGTTTTAAAGTTTCCTTAATTATTCTATAATTAGAACTGGCTGATTTTAAACATGACGAAAACTGGATGTCTGACTCGTCATACATGTGAGCCCTCTCAAAGTCTTCCTGGCCTCTCTCATTACTGTTCCTCCTCACAGTGGAGGAAACACTTAAACTAGTCACCCTTGGGTCCCTTCTAGTTAACCAAGAGAAACAGCTTATTTGATTCATATGAGATATTTACATTGCCACACTTTATTTTAAAAGATGAAAAGAGCTGTCAAAAAGCCTGTGTCATTCTGTTGACTGACAGGGAGCCTCAGATATAAAAATTCTTACTGTGGACATATAAAGGTAAAAAAGAGGTAAGGAGAAAGCACACTGCTCCCCTGGCCATTCAATGTATTCTCTGTGAATTTACTGCCCTCAGTATTGTGCAACAGCAATTCCTTCTTTAGAGTTGAGATTGCCCATTTGTACTCTTCAACCAAGACCTTTCTGTGCTTTATTGTCTTCTGCTTTCTTTCCTTTTCCAAGATGAAACTCCTTCTCAAGAAGTAGTTTAATAGAGTGAGAATATAGTTAAGGACTTCAGAACCAGGAGTTTCTTTATTATAAAGTTCCATAATTTATTTTGTAAATTTCTTTTGTATGTTTCATCTATGCATAAAACATGACTAAACAAGCCTAGGAAATAGATGAATCTTGATATTTTGGCTCAGTACCCGTCTCTTACAAACTCTTCCTCACTTCACTCATCCAAAACAATCTAGAACTTCAGCCAGAGTTATCTATTTCTATATTCAGCCTATAATGGAAAAAGAGGTTGAAAATATAAAGAGCTATTCCATAATGATGAGACAAGGAAATTAAATACTCCAAATAACTCTACTAGATTTCAATTTCCCCCCCCCTATATAAGCCTGAGGAAATAAAACAAATCCCATTTAGATAGGCCAAGTTTCTAGGGACAGTTAATGACTGAAACAGTAATTACAGGAAAGGCAACCTCAAAGAGCCCGAGTTCCACATCAGTAACAAACTGTTACTGATGAATCAAGAAGATAAGACTACCTTTACGGACAAACGGGAAAGGGTCTAAAAACAGATATTCCTGTTAACAATGGGAAAATATCTGGAGAAAAGCCAAAGTTTCATTTATTTGTGCAGCCTTTAGGGAAGAAAGTATAATGTATGGTTGCCATGTTAGGAATATAAGAAACCAAATTAGTAGTACCTGAGAGGCTTTTCAAACAGAAATCTATCTTAAAAGGTAGCGTATTTGATATCTAGGATTTGTACATGATGAAGCTTTTGTAATGCTTGTGTGGATGGTTTGAGGATGTTTATAAAGAGACACACAAAAGTAGGTTTTAACATGTGAAAGAGAAAAAGCATGGTAGGGAATCTGACTTCCTGTCAGGTAATTGAGCAAAGTATTGAAGGAGAAGAGGTATATCAATTTTCTGGTAGTAGGAGATGAGAAGGAGAAGGCTGCTGAGATCTGCACCTGGCCTTAGCCAGAGGAATGACTTTGTTTGTTACAACCTTGCCAGCTTCCATGTGTTTGTTTCCCTGGGGGCAGAAGCTAAAACCTGTTGTGATAGTCCTTGACTTCCTGGAAGCAGCAGATAGCCCACTAGATGGCTAATAGCCTCAGCACACTGGGGTGGCCAAAACACCCACCTCCTACAATCTCCTGTCAGTCAATGGGCAGTGTGATAAAAACTTCCACTACAGTTCTAGGGGAGCCATTGGGACTCAGCACTAACACAATTTTTGGAGAGGGATGGATGGCTGAGCAGCTGTAGAGCAGAAGCAGGGCTGAGAGTGTGGTGAGGACAGGAGTAGTAGACCGCCTAACGTCATGATGGCCCAGGGTGAGCTGAAAGTGGCAAATTCAGACACAATTAACAATGAACCCCACAAGTACATCAGTTGGAATTTTTGCTGCCTTGTAGGATGAAATAGGCCAACATGTACAGAGAATTTGATGGTGATGGAAGGTATTCACTACAGATGCTCTCTGTTGGCTGGAACTAGAACTAGGCGCCCACAGGCATAGAGAGATGTATGTGTTCCTTGCTTTTGTCAACTGATAACTTCTGGGATTTCTGAATTAGGAGAGTCTTACGTTTTTACCTCACCATAAAATGAAATGCCAAGAGCATCAGGTCTGTAATTTAACAATAATTATGAAGCCAGTAAGTGTAGCTTTGTTTAAGTAAGACCTGGTTAGGTCACATCTCTTAAAAGTAAATGAAAAGGGAAGATTAAAGTGGGTTAGCAGCAAAGGATTATCTTTGACCACATGTTATCAACTAGATGGCCTTATGCCTTTAAGTCTAGGTTAATTATGGTTTTTTCCAACAATATCCAATTACATGACGAATAACCTTGGCATCTAAGGCAGGAACCTCTGATATGCGTCACTTCTTACCTCAAGAAGACTGTTTATCAGAGTTATCAGTGCTGGCTGCTAAAAAATCAGCCTGCTATTGTTACACTCCCATTCAGAGCACGCTGTCTTCCAAAACATCCGAGCAGACCTGACAGTCTGACGGCTGGGAGTACTTTGACATACTCTACCAGAGGGAACTCCTGGGGGGGAATAAGCCAACTGCATTCATTGCACTTCCTCCTTTGTAGTGTGTGGCAGTGTAGCTGGGGAATCCAGGGGAAGTCTCCTCTGTGAGTGACAAAGCAGCAAATACATATAGGAAATATTCAGGTCATATTTCTGCTTTGCACTTATTTCACTCCCGGTTCTTATTAGGCCAGTGGTTACAAATTGCAAGGACAGAAATATCTTGCACTGTGGGAAAGCAGGCTTTTATATACAGGGATCACTCCCCAGTCACTCCACAAAGAGAGAAGCGTTCAATTTCTGACTAGCCTTAGATCCCATGAGCAGCAAAGATTGAAAAGCATTATTAGAACAACAGGTGTTACCAATAAAATGGTTCCCAAGAATAGATTAGAAGGTGATGTAGTTCATACAGTAATATCTTGTACTGTCTTAGAATAAGAAGAGTCACTATAAATTGGAAAAAGAAGGCATGAACTTCATTACAGAATTGTTTGGGATATTCATTAATAGAAATAGGTATTTGATAGTTATTATTTATTTATCAAATTAGCTATATAATGCTCTAATTAACCTGGGATTTGCACTTAATATATATGTCTTGTTTGAATCTTGGGTTAATGCTTTAGAAACATCTGCTGTCCCAAAGAAAAATTATCTTCCCAACCCTTTGCCAGAAAAAAAAAAAGCTTTTGACACATAGCTAATAAAACTTCTGTTAATAATTAAAGAATGTTGATGATTAGAACCAGCCTACAGCTGCTATACATGATATACAGATGAGATCTATCAGTCTCTGTTTCATAGTGAATGTGAAAACATGGCATAGGTCATCCAGATGTTACAGCCTAGATCCAAAAAATGTTCCTGAACTGGGACTTTGGAATTTCAAATAGGATTTTGTACTTACATCCAAGGATAAGACCCTGAAAATTCCCATTTCACTTTTGTTTGACATTGAAAATGCTTCAACACTCTGCCCAGATCAAATTTCTTGCTTTGCTTTCTTGCTTTCTAACTTTAAAACCCAGTTGGTGTCTGAAAGTTTTGATTGAGAGTGTACTCAAAAGAACCTCTGATTGAGACAGAGCTCAGAAGTCACTGCTGCTTTCATGTTTCCATCCTATTTGCATCCAGATTTTTTTTCTTCAGAAAATAAACACTTTTTCTGGAGTTCCCTTGGGTTCACTCCAGTTATGTTCTCAGTACCTGCCAGGTACAGCTCATCACAAGCTCTAGCAGTGACCACTACAAAATAGGACTGAGAAGAGAAGAGATGCTTTTTCTTTATATAAACATAAAACTGAGCATGGAATTTATATATCAGTTTAGCATCCATAAATTGGGGGAGCAGGTTAAATTTCACTGTCAGGCTGGGGGGAAGGCTACAACTTGTAGCTCCTAGAAGAACACCTTGCCTGCAGCATTAGATGTACTGAGCAAGAACAGCCTGTCTGTGCCATAAAGAATTCAAGATTAGTTGTGTATGTGTGTGCAAGAGTGAAATGGGTTTGTAGTGTAATGGTAATGACATGCACCTAGGATGAGGGAGAATGGAAGTCTTGTCTGAACTTCATAGTCTTCTTCTTGGATTTTATTACTTCATGACTTCCATGAGGGACATCTAAGCCAGAAACCACAGTTTAGGAGTGCTTCTTCAGTAGTGTGTTATTTCAACTGGAGCAGATTAAGCTGTAATCTAAAAATTTAATTTATTTTTGGCTTTTAAAGTCAGCCTTTTTTATTTAAGATTTTTTAAATTTTAGATATAAGGTAGCTTTAATGTAGCTCTCTATGGTTAAAAAATCCGTCAGGTGCTTGTGAGCCAAATGAAATGACTGAGAGCCCTCAAGTGAACAGGGAATGTTTGGAGTGAGTTTGTTCATATTCTTTCTCTAACTGGCTGATAAGCTATATACAGATGCTTTCAAAGTCCCACTGGGACTGGGGTGACTATTTCAATACTTAATAACTTTAAAAGACTGAACCTGCAGTTTCCCTGTTCCAGTGTTGCTACTTTATTTCATGGATACATATTTGAGTTCCAACATTTGCACTTCTGAGGCAGACTCAGACTCAAATTGCTGTGATGTTTTGCCTCGGAAAAATTACAAATTACTTGCCACAGTCTTGCAATACACACCAACCAGCACTTTAGGGTAGCCTTATAATGACAAGAAAAATACAAAGAGCTGTTCCACCAAGAAAGATGCATTCATTCTGGTGGTCTGGCTTCGGAAACTTGATTTGAAACAGCTTCTTTGTTTGTTTTTGCAATAGTCAAGGGGTAACTGGCAAGTGTTTGTGCACCAGCACTCATGGGAGAAAACAGCCTGGAACGTGGGAGCAGGTGTTGCATTGGCCAACTTGAAACAGAGGGAAGATGACTAAAACCCTCCTTCATTCTCATCCCTTGCCAAATTAAATCCAATTTAGAGCAATGTGTTGCTACACATTGCACCAACAATTAAAGAGGATAAAACTCCTGACTTATTTATTTTAAAACTGAAGAAGTCCTGTTTTACAGTACCATAACAACTGCTCTTACGAAAGAGATGCCACAGGATCAGTGAGCAAAGGGCATTAAGAGCAGAATTTTATATCTTTTCAAGCAGACAGCTCCTCCATGAGCAGGATACTCACAAACTGCGATCTACAGCTGACACAGGCACTACATCAGCTCCATCCCTCCTGTTACATCATCCATGTCACTGTGTTAATCCAACTCATCTTCCTTTTTGTCAGATAAGTTTACTACCACAAGCTGGGTCACTAGAGATCTTACTTGTTAGCTCTATGTGAAGAAGCTCAATAAGGAAATGTGATAGAAACTGAAATCTTGGCTACAAATAATTTTTATCAAAAAATTCCTGAATTCCACAGGGATTTTGTTCTGTTTGTCAGAGTGGTTAGTGCCCATTTTCTTCCACAAACAAAATTTCCATTTTCATCAGTATATACTGGATTCACAGATGCTATAGAAATTCCTCAGGTGAAACTTAACATGTCTGTCTCTATCCCATTTTCTTCTGTGACTGAGGTTACTCAGCCAAGCTGAACCTGCTGTGAGCTGTCACCAGGGACTCCAGTCATATGCTGGAGTAACTCAGTGAGACACACAGTGATGCACCTCCCACATAAAAGACTGAAGCACACAGACCTTTGACAACCTTGCCTTTTAAAAGCCACATCAGCTTTTCTGAATCAAAAGCCTGGGTCTCAAATTTTCATCTGAAATGTAATTATAAGTTCTAATTTCAGGAAGATGATCTTTGTCAAACATTTCTGAAGAAATTCTTATTCCATCCAGCTAAGATGTACACTTGCTATCAAAAGCAGGCAAATTTTTTAGTGGAAAAGAAGTGGGCATGGTGATAGCAAAAATAACTGAATGATGGGCCCTGCCTATGTGAACCTGTACTTCTGCTGTAGCTCCCACCAAGGGAGTAAAATATGTCCATAATATGAGATACTGCATCACATCTTGTTACTCTTGAGGCAGCTTCAGCAAGAATATAAGAAACAGATGGATAAAGGTGCCAGTAGCTTAGCAATTCCTGCAGATGATCTTTCCATTCCAAGGAAGATGATTTCAGGCAGGACAGTGTTAGAGGGATTTATGCTGTTCTGCAGAAGGAGGGCTTGGGTTTGCATAGCTGTCAGCCTTAAACTTTCTAGATCTACTACTGGAAAGTCACTTAAACATCAGCAACACCCTCCCCCAGCAAAGATCAAGAACAAAAAATGTCAAGTAGGAAATGTTCAGAGTGAAGAGAGAATTGTGGTGCTTCTGATTAAAATCAAAATCAAACTCTCCCCCATACCATTCTAGGATTTCAGAAAGCTTTCCAGAAAACATCTGCCTCCAGTTTCCTCTTTGTTTATTCAGTCATCAATTATCAAGAGACTTTTTGTTTTGTCTCAAAGTGCTGCACAATTTGAAGCAACTGTGGTATCTAAGATGGCTCTGCCTAAACCAAACACAGATTTCTTCATGGCACAGAGAAACTGGTTTGGATTAAAATAAAAATATCCAAAACCAACAGCATTTTCTCTGTAAACTGTTCTGAGGGCTATTATAATGTCATTTTTCCCCATGAAACAAATAATACACAGACTTCAAAAGCCCTGAGTCTTGTTCTTAAATGACAGGAAATAAATGAGATTTGCCATCATGATGTATGATGCTTCCATTCCCTTTTTTTTAAAAGAAAAATAAAATATGTTAATAATTAAAGTAATGCAAATTTGGATTCTTCTGTCTTCTTAAGTATTATGACATGCACTTGCCTCAAGAGCCCTCTAGGACAAGTGTACAATGGCAGTAATTGAACTTGTGCCTTTAATAGCGACCTCTGATAAACTAGTGGATTAATGTCTGTTGTTACACTCCCTGCTGATAACAAGAAATTACAATGAGGCATCTACCATTCATCTTCCCTTTCCAGCAGAACACTGTCAGTGACTGCCATTGTTGTTACATCATGTAGCTGCTAGCTGGGGATTTGAATAATTTATGCTACCCCTTAACTTACATTTGCATCTTCACAACTTCTTCCATAGGAGAAGATCCATGGTGATTTTAATTGAATATTTACAGAATGGCTGAGTGTATTGGCAACTTATTTGAGGTTTACAAAGAAAGGCCAAATAAAACTAGTTTAATAATAATTTTTCTGTATTGCA
This sequence comes from Parus major, assembly GCF_001522545.3. NCBI lineage: Eukaryota > Metazoa > Chordata > Aves > Passeriformes > Paridae > Parus > Parus major. Next base: position 49,133,924 of record NC_031770.1, on the reverse strand, counting down.
GATACTTCCCCAAGTCTGTGAATATAAAACTTCCGATACCAATAGTTAAAGAAATTAAGTTCCATCAGAAAATCTGCACAGGGCAATTAGAGCTGAGGGAAATAAAATTTCTGCCTCTTTCTTAGACAATGACCTTTCTCTTGAGAAATGCCTATCTCAACCATCAAAGTTCCAAAAACAATCCAAAGCATTCTGGGACTTGACAGTCATGTACCTTAACTATAAATTTGTCTTCCTACTGTTGCAGAAACCAGTAATATAGTTCATGGGGTGAAAATGTACAGACTTCTTTTTAAGGGTATGTCCATGCATTATTTATTAACAAAAACAATAATAGGACAAACATATATGTGTGTGTGTATATATATATATATATATATATATATATATATATATATGGGCTATCTTTACATATTATCTGTCTGAAAAGATAACTGTCCCTTCTTCTGTCAGCAGGGTAATGTGCTTCTTGATATGATCGTGTTATAGATTTCTGCTGTCAGTTTATTGAACAGTTTTCAGATGGAGAAGTCAATTCTAGTCCACTAATCCTTGCTTTCTTCTAAGTCTACTAATAAAGTGCATGATCCCAGCCTTTCTGAGTACTTTCGTTAGCACTCTGTTACAAAACAAAAAGATATCTCAATTATAATTTGTCCAATATATGCATGAATAAAATGTGAGGATCTCATTAATGTATGTCAATAAACAAAAGTCTGAAATATGAATAATACCTTTGAATTAAGTGTTAAATTAAATTTTCTCTGTATTAATCTATAAGCTCAGTGTGGAAACCTGATCAATACTTAAAAATCATTTAACCTTATGTTTCAAAAAGGGCAAATTTCTCATTGGACTAAATCACATTTGCCATTCCCCATAAACCCATTCTCATGTGAGTATGTAAGACAATTATCTGATAAAGTTGTAGGTTTCATGCACTAATTGATGGCACATGTACTCAAAGTAGGCAAACGATAAACACACACTTACATACAACCTGTCATAAATTATGAATTATATACATCCTAAACATCCTCAGTTGAATCTTAACTGAGCTGAATGGTCCTGAAGGTAATTTGTGGCTACAGAAGTCTGCATGTTAGAGCAAGTGTTGAGTTTAAGTCCTGATGGCTGTTGACTCTCTGGCAAGGTTCAGAGAAGCAGGAGTGCAAGAAGAACAAATTGGCTGAGTTAAAGAGCTGTGGCAGAGGCCCTCAGGTCTTTACTGTGTATGCTTTGAAGGACTTTGTTTGGACTACTTCTAATCTATGTCCATGGATTAGATGTCTAGTAGCAGCTAGAATGCACTAGAAGTGCTCCCAGAGCACAGAGCTTGCTCTATTACATGCAAAAGTTGTCCAGTTTGTCTATTCCAAGACTGTTCCATAAGGCAAACCAGAATTTGCAGTATGTTGGGATAGGATCTCAACAACACAATCCTGAGATGATCTAAAACACTAATGTGTACACTTTCTTTACAAAAATGTACTAAAACACAGTACCCTTCCTAAAAATTTTACTGTGGATTGATTTTCACAGTGTTATGAAAATCAAAACCACATTTGAAATATTAATGGCAGAATTTAGTATTCATATCTAAAGATTTCATGATTTCTTCCATGGGACAGTGTGTTGGATCCCTTAAGCATTTGAAAAATACTTTGTCATGTTTTCAATTTATTTTACTCAACTCGAATTCAGGAGCCATTCAAATATCAGAAAAGGTCCTTCAGCTATGTCAAAGGGAGAGAGAGAAAGGAAGATTTCACTAAAGCAATGAGGAAAAGAATTTACTTAATAAAAACAATTTCCCACAAATAGTTTTCTACAAATATCCTGAAAACTTGAAACTTGGTTTTATGTTAAAAAAAAAAAAAATCTTGCAGATGTGGTTGACTAGCCTATTTTTCTATTATTCCCTCAACTTTAAAACTGAGAGCTTTGGACACCATGAAAAACAATCTCTGTACTCCAGGAGTATGATTATTCTCCTCCAACTGCTACATCCACACTTCAGTTCCCTGAGGAGTCAATGGGGAGCACAGAATTCCTCAGACCAGTTTTAGTCATCTGTTTTGCAATGATCTAAGTCTGAAGGAAGCACCTCTTTCTTGTCCTTTTCTGCTACAAAAGGGATGATTAGATGATGGCTGCAGATTTTAAAATTAACTTTTTTTTATAGACTTTTACAGACATTCTGCTAGATGAATTGCATCCAGCTGTCTTTGGCATTATTTCCTCTGCAGAGTGAGAGGAATGCCTTGCGAGGGAATTCCAGTAGGAGAAATCTCTGAACTTTTCTGTAAGAGATACATTAATTTCTTGACATAGCCAGCTGCGATTCAGAAATTCCATTTCTTGTTGCTAAATAGAATTTCCATCATTTACTACCAATATTCACAGTCACACTCCATGATTTCATAAGCCCAGAGCCTCAAGTGTTTGGATCAGATCAGTGCTTGAGCATGCACAGTGACTGACCCTGGCATGCAAACTTACTTCAATCTACTCATTTTCTGGCTCCAGTGGAAATATGTAAATACATGCTTAAGTAGTTTGATGATCAACAGATGATCTAAGAAAGCAACTTAATGTGTTAAGAAGTATGAGATGTACAAGAAGATAAAAGATTATAATTAGAAATGGTACTTTAATATTAAAAAAAATAAAAATAAAAGGAAGCTAAAGCCATTAAGGAAAAGTAGTTATCCAGATAGCCAGGCAAAAGAACAGCAGAGTTTTGACTTGGTAACTTTATTTTTTTTATACTAGAGGTGAAAAAAATTACTACAATTATTACACTGCTAATTATCAGTAAGAATGGCAAAATTATTCACGTGTCAGAACAGCAAGAATGCTTAGCTCCAGAATATGAGACTTATAATACAGAGCAGAGAATAATATATGAAATATATGAAAATGCATTCTTAACCTGAGAAGTTTATGAGCATGTACTGCCAGGAACTGAGTGCTTGAAAGCACAGGAATTCCGTGGCTTTCTCAGACATAAATCACTCTAAGGGTAGTAACACAATAATCTGTAGGACATTGCAGAGACTGTGAAATTCCAAGGTATCACCAAGTAATAATTAAAGAAGCAAAGATTAATTGCTAGAGATGAGCTCAAACCACAAATTATAAACCTGAACCTTTTAAATCTAATTTTGAAAAGTTTAGCACTGGAGATTTCAGTACATGTATGTTATCATGAAGGGATGGCTGATGTAAAACCATGAATAAGTGTTTTCTTCTTCAACTTGGTCTCCAATTTGGAGTTCCTTTCCCCTCCTCCCCATCTTTTGAGAGAATGTTATTATAGCAGTATGGTTAGTCACAGCAATTTTCTGTACAGCAAGTACTTTGGGTGAACACAACCCACTCATAACACTTTGGACAAAGAAGATGGGAAACTACGTGAGTGCAGTCCGTGTTTGGGCACGAGGTTAGGCATGAGGAAAAATCAAACTGTGAGGAAGCAGAGTGAATAGGCACTTGAAATCTATTTTCCAGCAGGGGATCAGCAATAACTCATGTGACAAATACCATGAAACAACATATGAGATCATCTTAAGTAAATCAATCAAGCCACTGTTCCTCTGCTTTTCTAAGAAGTGCTTAGTTAAAAAAAAAAAAAGAAAAAGGAAATTTGGGGTTTTTCTTGTCTTACATGTGTGTGCTCCCCCAGATGCAGGGGACTATTTCTCATCCACCTAGAGTCAAAACCAGCATTTGTCCTTGTGCAGGGTCAATATGTGGAACAGAGTGCACCTAATCCCAACCTGTGTTGCCTTTATTTGGGTAGGTAAGAAAAAAGTGAGTGCTGTGTGGTTTAACTATCTTAGGGTGAAGAAAGTTCAGAATTAAAAGGTTAACCTCTCACTAGATTATTACATAAATGGGCAGCAGAATGCAAGCCTTCTGTTTGCAACATGCTTTGGACAAAAAGGGAGACACTTGGCTTTGCAGCCTGCTAGAATTTGCAAGTGTTTGTAGCCACGCTTTGAGTGCAGCTTCTGGATAGGACTTGGAAACCTGTAGCTTTTCCTTAAATTCTCAGACAAGCCAAGAAACCTTTATGATAGAAAGAGAAGCTGAAGAGTCAGGGGTTTGGGCTACTTCTAGCTGGGGGTCCGGAGGGGATTTTTTAATAATCTCTTGAGGTTTTGAACCTCAGCTGGATCTCCTGGTCCGAATGAATGGCTTTTGCAGATGTGGAAAACACAGTTACACTCCTTTACAGAAAGACATCATGTTGTGCTTACATTATATAGACGCTGCCAAATCCTCATTGCTGCATTCTCTGCAAGTGCCCTGACACTCCCATTTCTTTCCTGTTCCAGGTTCAGACATAGGATAAAACCATATATGATTCAAGTTGATGCTTATGTGATAGAACACCAAGAATCCTAAATTACATTTAGAGAAGTGTTTTATATGCATGCTCAAAAGGACAAGGTCAGTTTTTGTCTCCTTCAGCACCCTTCTGAAAGATAGAATACTGCAAGAGAAGTAGTTTCAGTCTGACCTGATTTACAGGACAGAACAGGATAAACAGGTGGTCACTGTCACTCAACTACCAGCCTATATAATTACCTAAAATAGTAATTAGATCAAAATTACTTGAATAATAAAATGTTGTTAGAAAACTGCTCTTTAAAATATTCTTAGGGCATCAGAAATTTGAATTTTTAAGCTTTTTTTTATTTTTTTAATCATTTATTAGCCAAATCAATCAAATAGTCATGGAAGTAAAAGCTGGTTTTGATATTTACATTCTTTGTGGTTTTAGGCAAAAATATTATCATAGTAAAGACACAGGTGAGATTTAGAAAGTACTACATTTCAGGAAGGTACAGTCAGCTTGGGGAAGAGGTCTTTGCTGACATGAAGGAGCAATAAGCCTCTATTTCAGTGGTGGTAAGGACACAGAGAATCCACTTTTAAAAATTCCTTTACAAGTATAGTTGCAATATCAGGAGTTAAGTCTAATTTTTTAATCGTGTTAATATACTGGAATGCTATTTTAGAGGAAAAAGGGGAAAGTGTTAGAAATTGTTCGAAAATCTCTAGTCAATTGGTTAGAAGAACTACAGTTCCATAGGTCCTATCTATACAATCCTGTTCTCATCAGAATAAATTGTTGGTAGAGAGTGGCAGTTGGAATATGAAACATAAGTAAAAAACTTGAAGCATTGATTTATATGTTAAAATTTGAATTTACCTACATTAACAGGATATCAAAAGGAGACACAGTGTTTATCTTTCTGTATTCATTCACACCATTACTTTATAAATGGAAAAAAACAGGTTCTCTTCATCCTGTGTTGCAAGCTGCTCATGGAATAGAAGCCTATCTTTTTGTAGCAGACATCCTAAGCCTCTCCCTCCCATCAGCTATGAAATTCTGAGTAATCCTGACGGGCAGTGTAGCAACGAGCATGGGTTTCTTGCTAGGCACTGTAGATTTTAGGCCTTTTCCCCATAAATATGTTGCTTAATTTTACAAAAATTAATTCATGTGTTTATTTCCATTTCATTTGCACAGACAGAATACTAAGTCTGCGTAAGGTCAAGTGCAGCTGTAAGTCTTCAAGTGACTGGGATATAAATAGTCCCTATATTTGGCTATTTACAACACCATTGCTCATGCATGACTATCAGTTGCAGCACAAGTTTTGCATGTGCAAGAGATATAGGGTCACATTACAAATGATCTCAGCAAGGGCTCCAGGAAGGGCCCAGAGGTTCTTCCAGTGCAGAACCATTTGACTAGATGCCTCATTTTCTTTTTCTCCCTTTGCTGCAGGGCAAGTTGACACATTTAATTACTCTTCAGTATTTTTACCCATTAAGTTATTTGGTTATTTACCTGATCAAGTTTTGCAAAGCAAGTTATAATAGATTTTTTTTTTTCCCTGCCACAAGTGAAGGAGCCTTCAATGGTTATACAAGGCAGGGACCAGCCAGCCAGAGCCTTGCCAGTACCCCTCTCTCCTGGCTTTCAACACAGTTGTTATTCCAGTAACGTCTCTCTCTCTTAAGCTGTGGCTGCCAACTCTGTTCAAATGTGGGGTGGTTTCCTGCTGTGGGCAAAGAGCCACCAAGACTGAAGCTGGATGCACGGAACTAATTTCATGGCTAAATGCCGATTCCTTTACCCGTAACTTTTCATAGGCAATAAATGGTGGAAGTATGCAAAAAAAAACTTTTTTTGGGGGGATGAGGGAGATAGACACCTCTCTGTGCTAGAATATGAAGAAGTTTGTTGCCTCAAAGCAGCAAAGTTATGTACTAGTAGTCTGGAGAATTAAAAAAAAAGGTGGCACTACCTCATTTTTTTTTTAATAATTGCTTTTTTGTTGTTGTTGTTTTTGATTAATTTTAAATGGCTATTTGTGAGGAAACTTCTTTTATTCCAAGCAAGGATTCATCTGTCTGCTTTTGCAAGGTTTAAGTCTGCACCAAATGGGAAACAAAGCTCAGCCACATCATTCCTGTCTGCATGGAATTTACAGTAATGAAAAGAAAGCACCTCAGCCTTTTTTTGCCATAGGGCGTCTGGAAGGCTTGTGTTTTCATCTTACTAACCAGCTCCTTAAGGAGGGCAATTCACATTTCCCCTGGAAGAATTTCTGCAGACAGCAGAGTTGGCCAACAAGAGATGTGACCTATTCAAAATCTGCCCAGCATTTCATTAAGGAGTAAAGACTAAATCTGGTGGTGAAAGACTCTTTGCTGGAGAAACAAACTAAATAATTTGCACTTATCATCCATCCCCCTTACTTCACTGTCATCAATTAGGTTGAACAGATTAAAACTGAAGGGGTAATTTAATTTTGTATGTGTTGTGATGGCGCAACTGCCTATTTTCTATACAGCATATAAGGATAACCATATCTATTCTGTATAAACAGGTAGTTATTTATATAAGCAAAATTGCATACATATATATATATCTCTATATATGCAATTGAAATTTCTCTTCTAGTTGGCAGACCTTTCTGCGCTAGAACTATGCTATGGGAACTTATTTTTTCCAGGACAGATTCTTAAAAGTGAGTGCTCTGCCATGTAGAGGTTACCAAGTTAACTTTGTTAACTGTGCTGGTTAAGGAAGTGAGAACCGGTTAAGTTGCCTTAACTTTGGACTCTTACAAGTTTGTATGCAATTCTTCCCAGCAGAGTTAATTAGCTGAGGCATCAAACCAGCAATTTTCACAGCAAACTAGCCCAATTATCTCTGCATGATATGACACTGAGCCCAGTATATGTCTGAGCCCAGAATATGTCTGTCTGCATATGGGAAAAATTAACCTCAGGTTATGCCACTGAAAATAGCAGTGGGTGCTCTAGGGAGAGGGATAGCTCCCTTCTGCCTTTCATAATATCAATCTCTAGACTGATTACTACATAGTGTGTACATTTCTATAATCTCAATTTTTGTGCTAACTATAATTTTTTTAACTCAAAATCATTAAAAGTAAAGAGCATGAGAAGCTTAGGGTTCTAACTTCCAGAATGCAGCATAAAGCAAAAGTATTTTGACATCCTGTTCATCATTATCAGACAATTTTTTCACAGCCAAGTGCCCTCTCTAACTTGATAACAGTATCAATTTAAGCAGAACAGTTCAGATTTTGCTCCTTCCCCTGGAAATGCTGATGATCTGCCATTACCTCCCGACAGACTTGGAGATTGAAGGAAAACCTCTGATAACATGTCTATTGACATGTGATATTTTCATTACTTGTATTAGTGTAGAACTCAGCTTCTCATTGTACTTATACTTTTTTTTTTTTAAAAAAATTATTCTTTTGTCCCTAAGAAGTGAGGAAGCATTTAACTTCCCATTTTCCAAAAGACAATATACATGCAGGGTTGGTTCAAAGTGTTATCCAATGCCAATCTCAAGAAAGCTGTGATGTATTTAGGATTTGAACATTTCAGGTCTTCAAAAGGCTAAGGTGGGCCACTGACCAACTTTCTTCTGTGGCCAAAGTTATCAAAGTTGTGTTGCTTTAACTGATACAACATATTGTCCTGGTTTTGTCTGGGATGGAGTTAATTTTACTTTGTAACTGATACAACACTGTGTTTTTAATTTAGTATGAGAAAGTTGTTGATAACACACTGATGTTACAGTTTTTGTTCAGTGGAGCTTGCTCTAAGTCAAGGGCTTTTTGGTTTCCTGTACTCTGGCTGTGAGCAGGTGCACCGAACTTTTCAAAGAGATATTCCATACCACACAGCATCATGATCAGGAAATAAACTTGTGTTTGTGTATGTGTTTGTGTGTTTGTGTGTGTGTGTGTGTGTGTGTGTTTGTGTGTGTGCGCGTGTGTGTGTGTGTGTTGGCTGGGAGATGCCGATCACTTTGGTCAGCAGGTGGTGAGCAATTGTATTGTCCATCACTTGTTTCACTTGGGTTTTATTCCTCTCTTTTTCATTACCATTATTATTATTATTATTATTATTATTATTATTATTATTATTATTATTATTATTATTATTATTATTATTAATTTTGTTTCTATTATTAGACTGCTCCTGTCTCAACCCACAAGTTCTACTTTTTTCTGATTCAGCTCCCTCTGCGAGGGGGAGGTGAGTGAGTGGCTGCATGTTGCTTAGTTGCCAGCTGGGATTAAATCATGACACAGATAAAAGTGTAAAGAGACAGGCACAATATAAAAAATAAGAGGGAGAACAGAATTTTCTGTAATGACTTTAAGTGCAGATAATTACACTAATACTGAACATATTCTGGTCAGAGCACATAGCTATTATCTTTTATATCCTCAGGAAACACTGCTAAGTGACCATTTAATTTTGTTACATTTTACACTTGAATTATAAATATCCATCACTCTAATGCTGAAAGATGAGGCATTAAGATGATTCTATGCTCTTAATCTCAAGCTGAATGATATTTAGTCAGTGCCATGAAAAGTTACCTACTTTCACTCTAGGCATTGTAAGCATTTTGGTATTTTTTTATCTATTATTTACTGTTTTGTAGCAGGTAGACAGGATTCTTAATGAAAATCCCTCTTCCTCAACCTTTGTAGAAAAAGAACTTCATACACATAATCCATGTTACCTCAAGGAATGTGGGCTCAGTGGCAAACCTGGTATTACTTCTAAAAATCTTTAAATCTGAAGCTAGCCCAGAACCAGCAGAATAAAGCAGATACAGACATTTCCTGACAAAACCAGCTAGTACCATTTTACAGTGCAGTTCAATAGTGTGCAGTTTCAAGTATGGACTGATCTTGCATCAAAGATCCCTGAAGAAATACAGCCAGCACTCCAGGCTCCTGTGTTTCTTTTCTTACTAGAGTAATTATCCTCTTGCAGTTGCTGGGACTTGCCCTCTAGATTTCTGTCAGCACTGTGTCACTGTTACATGAAATGACAGCACGACAGTTTCAGCATATTTCAGAGAGGGAGCAGCCAAGAAAGATGTCCTTCTCTGAAGGCATGCTGTGCTTTGTTCACTGGTTACACCCACAGACATTAATCATGTCAGCTTTGCGTTGATCAGTGACAAAAACTGTGTTACATTCTCTTGGAAATTCAGTTCCCTTGTAAAATATGAGACTAGGCATTGCATGACATGTTCAACACCAAGTCTTAGGCCTTTTTGGCTGCACAGTTTCTGGTTTCTGCTCTTCCCTAGAAGATCAGTATGAAAGGAGGGGTGTCCAGAATGGACACCCTCTGGCTTTACAGCACTGCCAGAACCACACAGATTTCTGTGATAAATTGAGACAATGGAGCTTGTCTCCAGTAGTCAGTCTCAGAGAAACCATAGTTTCTGCTGTGTTTGTACTTGTACTTCCCACACCTCTTACAGAGCCAGCTCTGGAATATACAAATTGTACTTAGAATAGTCTCAGTTCTGTACATGATTAGGAATACCTTGGGGTTTAATGAAAACTTCTATATTATATATGACACTGTAGTCCTTAGTTTGTTAGTAACACTGAAAAATAATAGCAGGCAAAAAAATTTTTAATGCATGAGACATAACCTCTGAGAATCAGTTACACCTTTAGCATGTGCTCTTGGAGTCATTTTTACATTCCTAGCAGTTTCCTTACACAGCAAAGCGTATGTTCTCATTCTTGTACATGTATATACTCCAAGACATAGATAAGAACCCATGTAATGGAAACAAGATCTTGTTCTTCTCACTTCTCCTAAAGAATTGTTTGCACTAATAGGGATGTCAAACTCCCAGTTTTGGACTGACTTGTTGCAAAATTGCCAACATTTTGGGTGAACCAACCCATGCAGAAGGGTTTTTTTTGTTCTCCTCTCTCCCATTCCCCATTCCTTCCCCTGATGCAGAATAACATTTGCATGGATATAATTTCATTCAAACTAGAGCATTAGGAACTCAATTGTATTTACACTGTAGATTATAATTGGCATGATAAAGGATCACAAGTGTATCTTTTTTTGTCAGCTTGTTCCATTAAGGACTTCTAACCATGGATCATTGATGTAACAGATCATTATGGCCCATTGTGTCAGTTCATCTGCTGGGATCTGTGCTCTACAAGCATGACAGATTTCCTCTGCAGCAATTATAGTCTGTTGTGACAATAGGATTTAATGAATATAAACAACAAACCACATAATCACAGCTATGCACCCAGATGGGAGTTAAGTTCCTAGACATTGCCAGTTGCAGTTTTAAAAATTGTGGCTATTTCAGTCTTCACGTTATTAGATGCAATGCTCTAATTTACAGCATATATTTATCTCTTTCCTGGCAGGTCAAAGGTCTTCAGAATTTAAGGCTTAATCCTGCAAATGTTCTGTGATTTAATTTTTTTTCTGAGTGAACATTATCTCTTATGTTTTTAGACACTTTAGACACTCCTTGCTGTGATACCAACCATGCTATTAATGTTTCAGTACTAGCATTGTAAGCAAAACAAACAACCACAATGAAATTGGTCACAGAAATTAATGAAACATAGAAGAATATTTTTGTATTGTTTCTAAAGAATAGACAATTCTACTTAACGTAAATATTTACAAAGCTACATCAGTGCAAATATGTAAAATCACATTGACTGAATTTTCCCTGGCTGATGCAGCTGAAGGTCTGCTCTAGAGACTTTCGATACATGCTTGTGGAATTAATACTGTCTATAGAAGTACAGATTTTCATCTTTTGAATATGAGTTTTGGACTTCAGCTCATCAGACCTTCCAGCTAAAGTGTTGGTAATGCTATATTTTCATCTATGCATGTGGACATTACTGGAATATATGTACTTTGTTTAGAGAATTGTAAGTTCATCATAAAGAATATATTCATGAGGACTACATGTGGATGAGCTATGTAAATGCCATTGTGGATCATCATGATCATTATCATGTACTTTTAAGAAGAAATTCCCAATTAAACATATTACAATATCTACACAATTGAGTAAAAAAGGGAAGAGATTCTTATCCTTACCTAGCATGCGAACACATTTGGCATTCTGGTCAGGACTATCAAATGAAATTTCTCCGCACCTCTGGGGAAGAAAAAAGATATATTTTGTTAAAGACTCTGTGATACCACCCCTGTCCTCATCCCCTGGTACCACTCTACGTTTTGGAACTAGAGATATTCAAGACACATTGTAAAACATCTAAAGTCTTTGCAAGTAGCCAAAGTTTGAGGAAGAAAATGGTTGCTGCAAATGTGCTGGGATGGGTCAACACTGTACTCCGGGGTGCTCACCGAGGAAAACTCCAGGTCATGTCTTTGGATCTGTCTTAAGGTAAGACTGATGTCTGCCCCTATCATCCAGGATTATTGTCTCCCTGTATATTCCCAGTCAAGGAACATAATTAGAGTTATGATCAGAAGTGCTAGGTTGTTTTTAAACACAAGATATTGTTTTTGAGTTCACACAGACAGACCTGTCAGTTTAGATGCCAGAAGAAACATAATTGGTGTGGCTCATGGGTCTGATCCAACTTTAATTGAAGACAATCAGTGGACACATCCCACTAACTTCAGTAGTGGCTTCTTCAGGTGCTACATAAAAGATTCAGTTTCATGTCACTATACTCAAAGCTCATGAGAGGGGCTTAAGGACAGCCTGATATTTTCTAGGTAAAACTGGTTTATACTTCCTTATATCTACATACTCATAATTTTGGTATCCATGTCAAAATGGGAATAAAAGCAGAGAGAGTAAAGTCTGGAAAAATAACTGAGAGCTGTCCATTTCCCTTCCTCTTTCTTTCTCTCTCTTACATACTTTCTCCTTTCCAGCACCTATAGTGAAGTTTTTAAAACTGGGGTTTTTTATTGCTTTTTTTTTTTTCATTCATGAAGATGACATTGCAGCAAATATCAAAACCTACAAATCAGGTAAGCAAAAAATCTCAGAGCATCAAAGAAGATGAAACACAGCAGCAGTTTCATACATGAACAACACATTTGGAACTCACTATTGTTAAAAACTTTTCACCTCCCTCACACTGAAATAAACACAAATAAACAAACAAAAGTCCCACACAAACTCTTTTATATCAGTACATCTAAAAAGAGCAAACAGATGCCTGTATTAACCTTCCTAGGTGGGAGCACATACTACAGAAACACTGAAAAAGAAAAACAACACCTTGCATTTCAAAGTTAATTTTATGAATGCTCTTTTACCAGCTCCCTGTCATGAGAAACAGAAATTTGATATTTATTCTTCTGAAAAGAATGCTAAAATATAGGCATCTTTTCACAGAAGTCTCCCAGCTGCTTCTTCTCAAGCTAGCATACTTAGACAAACACAGATGGTAGAAAGTATGTCAAAATTCACTGCCCACCTCACCCCTGGAATTATGGTGTTCTGTGAAAATCTTTGGTTATTTTTGATTCAGTCCCTCAGAGGTACTGTATGTTTCAGACATATTTACACAAACATCACATTTCAGGCTGGCAAATGGTATCTTACAATATCTAACAATACTCACCAGTCCTAGGGTTATGAAATTGGGAAAACAGCTAACATTCCCCAGAGCCAACTAACATCCCACGGGATCCATTGTGATGATGGATGAACTTTGAAAACATTGCAAGTAAGATTCAGATAACTGTATACAAGTTCATAGCCTTATCTGAATTCCCTTTATGTCTACAGTCCACAGAGGTGGTTGAAAATCACCTTACAACAGTCAGCTTGGGAGATTTTTCACCACTACCACTGCAGCTGGAAATACAGGAGAAAGAGCTTCTGCAGCAATTGCACTTGTGTTGCTAGCAAAAATTCATATGTGGGATGAAAAATAAACTGTTACCAAACTGCTCAGAGCATCTGAAAAAGACCTAGTTGGATCCTGGATGTGTAAAATGGCACAGAAATACCGCAGGAATTCTCTTTTGCTTGTCCAAAGAATAGAGTTGTTCGCACATTTTTGCTGTTAACAAATGTTTTCCATGAACAAGAAGTGAGGAATGATTTCAGGATTTAGTCTTTAGGATTAAACTGGGACTTTACCACTAGTGCTATGAAATCCTTCTAGGACTGGAGAAGCTTCCTCTGCCCTTTTCCTGGACTGGCTTACTTCCTTTTCCCATTTAGGTTTGCTCTGTCTGCTTGTACACTGTGAGATGTGGCCAAAAGTCTCTCCAGACCCAATCCTTTTCCAAATTAATCTTACAGCAGCTGCTCATTCCCTCCTGAAAACATTTAGGTTGGCTATAGAATCAGTGAAGACTCTATCAGGAAGAAGAAATAGGAATTTGGCATTAGATGATGGCTATTCTACTTTTTAATTTCAACCAGTCAAAAAGCAGAGAGAAAAGGAGGAATGACCTTGGACATACCTGAGTGTGGGATAATTTAAATTTCAGTTTGGACTTCATGGCTGGGGCTAGTATAGTATTGGTTGGACTGGCTCTGCCATATGCAGTCCTGGATGTTGGGCTGGTGAGTTCACAGAGGCAGCGCTGCTGAAAATAATACCACCAGTGTCCAGTTTCCCTGAAGTGTGAGAGCCTTTGCTGTTGAAAATCTTAAAAGAACTGTTGTGTTCTGAATTGGTCAGATTTAACAAAGAAATGGGTAAATACAAAATTCAACCCTCTGAGTCTCTGTTGGACATTCATATATTTTGAATAACTGAACTTTGGACTAGACTGGGTTTTTGTTGTTTGGTTTTTTTTTTTCTCTTTCTGGAGAAAATGAAAGCCTAGGTGTTAATAATAGTTAATATTATTTTCAGTAACAGAGGTACGTTTCCACAAAGAATTGCAGCCTGCAGTTCACTACACATTTTTTTGTTTTTATATAAAAAAATGAATTAATAAATTATCTGCTCTCTACTCCTTTTTTTTGAGATCAGATGCATGCCATGATATTGAGCCTGTTACACAAGCTGCAATGTAGTAAACTAGAATGGAACATACACGTCCCCCTGGATGGAAAAGAGACTGAATCATGGAGCAGCTGAAAGTGGAGCTTAAAATAAAACAAAGTGAAAAATGAGAATAGGAACAAAAGGACATGGGATTCAGAAGAAATGTGGCATGGACTCAGAAAGGTAAGTAAGTTGGAGAACTTGAGACCAGCCTGGATGACTCTGACGGCCCAGTAGCACTTGTCAGAAAAGGGAAACACCGAAAGGCACGGGCACATCTTCCCCAGAGAAAGGCTCTGTGGGAGAAGGGTGCTCTCAGGCAAGATGTCACTCTGCAAGATGCTATGAGGAGTACACAGGAAAACGGGCAGCCATCTGCAAGAAGCCCTGTACCGAAACAGTGCAATTAAAACTGCAACAAAGCAGGGCATAACTATCAAGAAAACAGTTCATGCAGAGAACGGATGGAAAATCTACTCTGCATACAAATGCAGTAACACATCTTATGTTACTTCTCTGGTATTACGTGATCATTCATAGGTTGGGTTTCCATTTCCAGCATGCCTGGGCTCACACCAGCTGCATTTGAGGGTTTGAGATATGTACAATAAACAGGGTGTATATACCCCAGCCAGAATATGCTCTTAGTTCGTTGGGGAATTTTGTTTTCTTTTTTAATGTTGTGGAGAAAAATCTACCTATGGAAAAACTGGTTTTGAAGTCATTCCATTCGACTCCTATCTGTATGATAAACTAATGCATTACTCATTTTAAGGAGGAAGATGCAAATCAAGTAATTGAAATAAATGGGTCTAAACTCTTTGACAAAATTCAGCAAGTAAATGTCTGAAAGTGTTTCTCAATTCAATTTCAATGAAAATTGCAGTAAGTGGCATGTTAGTTTTCTACTTATTAAAGGCATATAATTAACAATGATCTAGCATTTAACTATTTTAATCTTGTTAGATTGTATAGTGTTATAAAAATATAGTAGGAATTTTTCTGGCATGAAATTTGAACGTGTGTAATTTTGACCTTTTTAAGCAGCAGATAACCAAGTTTTCTAGTCAGTTTAAAAGGTTATCAGAGTAGGAACCATATTTATAGGCTTCTTCACTCTTATCTGTTTTGTTCTGCATGTCCTGAGTATGGTGTTCAACACATGTCTCTTCCAATATTGCAATAATCAGGGAGGTACTTGATGTACATGAGCAGAAAAGCATGACAATAAATATTGCATCATTTTCTTTTTGCAGGAGGTGACAGGGATTATTGTACCTCCAAATAGAGATGTGTTAAGTGCACGTTGGTTGCATGCCAAATGTTTTTTTTAGAATCTACTGATTCATTTCTTTAAAGTAACCTTCAGTTAATATGCTTTGCTCTTACCAATAGTAGATGGAAGTAGATTCCACATAGTTTGTTGAAAGAGCTTTTTCTTTCTTTTTTTTTTCTTTCCTAGAATACTACATATAATTTCTTATTCCTTTAGAAAGTAAGGTTAAAAAACTCATAAACACCACTGATTAAAAGAATTTAAGGCAGAGCAAAAAGCTTCTATGCTTTTATGAATAAATGGATAATCTCAGAGGCAAAGAAATGCTACTGTTATTCCTATTTCTATTTCCCTATTACGTTCCTTTTTCCATTACCTTTTAAAAGTACATAAAAAATGTTCTCTAATATGTAAAATCATCATTCTATTTGCCTAAGGATTATAGATGTAAAATCTGCTCATTTGAAAACAATGGTTCTTTGTAAGTCTTAGCAAACAATCATAAAAACAATAGGCCACCCATAAATAGCTGAAATCTAAGGGCAGTATTTCAGAAAGAGTCAGACCACATGCATGCCTTTCATCTTCATGCTGCATAGGAGCCTTTTAAGGTTGATTCACTTGATAAACTATCAGAGTGTAGGAACTGTAGGATATCCAAGGCATGGTGCTTCCCTTTCTGACTCTCCTCTCTGACAGGCCCAAAGAAAGTACAGGAACTACAAAAGCAGACTGACATAATCTCTCTTATATCCAGCCTTTCCTGCATTACCTCCCCCAGAATAGAAGCCTTGTTATAACATCTGCTAGTGATTAAATCAATTTCTATGCAAAACAAGGAAGTTCCCTACTGATACTCTGTAATCTTGAGATGCGCTTAAATGTCGAACATTTCTGAGTTTTGCTGAATCTTTATCCATGGTCTTTGTTGGCCTTAGCAAACAAAATAAAGCCACTGTTTTTATTTGTTTATAGACAGAAGCTCCTTTTCTCTATATCACACTGTATTTTAATTTTAACAGGCCCGTATTTGATCACTTTTCTCTGGAGACAGTAACTGCAAAAGCTTACCCTATTCATGTGATCTTGGATCAATGACTCTTCAAGAATTTTACTTAGCCTTTCTTATATGAAAGCATGAGTATAATGAATACAACTTGAGAATTATATGTATAAATATTATATGTATTGGTATAAAACACTACTAGAATGTTTCAGCTAATGAAATTACCCAAGATCTATAAAAAATTGTGATTTGTTTTATGTACTATTTCCCAATGACTTATTAACAGTTCCTATAATGATTATAGATAAAATCTTATACTTACCTGAAAATTTAGACCTACATTAGGCAAGTCAAGGGTTTCACTAAATTGGGCTGAAAATAACTACACTTCCCTTGAACTGGCATGTATTATGTGTATGTCCATCCACTTGCAGCTATGGTGTAATCACAGCATACTGATGACCGTCTTTAAAATACTATTAGAAGCCAGAATGCTACATTTTTTGCTATTCAGATTACTATTATTACATTGCAAGCATTATATTGCAGCTGTACTGTATTTCATGGGTAAAGTTTCTAGCTTCCCTATTTAGTATCAGCATTGATGCACACTTAAACTGAAAATTCAGGTTCTATTAACACCTGAATGATTTCTGCAGGGTAGAATAGCTATATCTGGGCAGACTTGTTCAGAGAGCTCATCCCTTTCCAAGTTTTCCCAGTGAAAGGGAAGGTTTCTCTTCCCTCCAAGAAATTAAAACATGTTGCTCAATTGACTTTTCAACACTGTCACTGTCAATCTCCAGCAGAACCCTGGCACTGCATTTCACTCTGGAATCTACCACGCTGTAGACCCTCAGCTAGTCTGAACAGAAAACACAGCAAACTAATTGCAACTGAATTGAGCAATAATTGCCATTGTTGCCAGTAGTCAGTATCTTGTTTGTGGCCTAAATAGCCCGAGGTGAACCTTTAGGCAGTTCATTTTATCACAAACCTGTGATTTAATATGGTTAAGAGTGGTTTGAAATGGATTAATGTTGCTGGAAAGTGGATATAGCAGTTTAACTGCTTTGTTTTCTTCTTGAGTCAAGGAAAAAAAAATAATTTAACAGCGTGTGACTTCATTAGGGAGGCGCCAGTAGCCCTGACCCCCATGAGATTCTGTCAGTGTTTCAATACAGCATCCCTACTTTTAAGTGTTTATAACAGGGACACTGGGAGCCAAATCCAGAATTACTAAGCAATAAAAATGTTGGGTTTTAATAAGCAGTAAGTTACAGTCGAGTGTGCATTAAGGGGTGAGGCACAACTTTCAGGCATGTTCTGAAGGGGTGCAATCGTCCAAGAAACATTAAAGAGCAGACTAGTTTTTTACTCTCATGGGACAAATCTGTATTACAATTAATTTTCTAGTTTACATTTAAGAATGTAAAACATCTGCAGATTACCTAATGGATCCTCCCACCACAAAAACAGTTCTAAGTAGGAGGGAAGATGGGAGGAAAATATCAATATTAGGGAAAAGGCAAATATGTTCTCTCTATTTATTGTGGCTCTGATGTGAAACATCAAAGTTCTTTGTATTTAAAACATTTCCTCACCACATAATTATCTTTTCTCCTCTGAATTGTAGAGCTGGGCTGTTCTCCTAGTTGTTTTATATGGTCACAGCCATTTTAACTTTCACTTTCTATTGAAATATGTAATAGGAGGAAAATATGGGATTACTTTGTGAAAATTTAGTTCTCAACTTCAACCACATGTTTTTTGTCACATAATTCCCACTGATCTACTGGATCAAAGCCTTGGAAGCACCAGCTGACACACCACTCTCTCCAATAAGCAAATCAAAGGTCTGTGGGAGAATGAATCTCCTGAAAAGTATCCTCAGGCTGTTCAGAGCAATGTGGGATGAATTTTGGCACCTGCTTGTTTGTGTGTGCCCGCTGCATACCATATGGTTTGCAAACAAAAGCGCAGTCTCAGGAAGGACAGGAAGACTGAGTGCCAGTGAGCTGACACAGGCATCTGCCTAACAAGACTGTCCCCCTGACTGCTCCCTGAGCGCTACCAAGCATCAGCAGCCACCTGCTTCTCAAGAGCTGGGCCTTCCCAGTTCCCTAAAACATTGGAAAATACTGAGGCAGTCCTGTTTCATCCTTTCTAGAGCTTATTTTAAAGAATAGGAGTTGGTGAGAACAACCCATGCCAGAAACATACCAACAATTAAGTAACGTGTTCACAAGTCCACTGCTTTCACTCACTTTCTGGCACACTTAGGTAATAGAACCAGCACTGGGCCGAATAAACCACATAGGAGAGGGGTTGACAACTCATCAAACAAAGCTGAAGACATATGTGGAAGGTCCTGTCAAGTTGACAGCTTCAGCAGAAGTGAAAATAGAGCACCTGCACCACACACTGCCTGCTTCCGAAGCTAGTAGGGTCTCAAGGACAGCTGCTAAATGACTGCAGAGCTCTTCATCTTGTTAAAAGGGAGCTTTTCCCTTTCTCATTTCTCTCTCTCTTGCTTCTTGCTCCTTCCCTAAGGTAACTTTGTCTGACATCCATAAGGAACTGGGCAAATAAAATTTTTTATGAACAAAGTCCTTTCTGCAACACTGAGGCCCCAAGATGCTCTAAGGAGACCCGGGCCCAATTGCTGTGCGAAGAGGACATCACCAAAGGCTGGCCACAAGCCCTCTTTTGATCAGCTGTTTAGATTATTTCAGTGTGTCACAAAATGAATAGCTCATGTCAAACAGTATCTCCTGGGTTTATTGCCAACCACTTACAGTTTTACTCCCAAATCTTTTCCTATATTTTTCAAATATTTTGAGCTGTCCTGCATTGTACTTATTTTTAAGCTCTTTCTCCACTACAAGCAATATTAATATATAAGTGCTATCTTCAATAGTTCTGAAAAATTGGCCCGATAACAAAATTTTGTGGGCACCTGTCCAGCATGTTACCAAACAGATACTGTAAAAATGGGCATCTATTTAGCTTGTTAACACATGCTTCTACAGTCACAGCTATCCATTAGAAGTACTTATTGTACTTCTGTATAATAGTCATTGAGAATCTCACTGGGAGACTCGAGAACTCTCTGGATTCAATTCTGTGCTGTGTGCTCTAGGATATGCTTGAGCAGGGGGGCTGGGCCAGATGACCCACAGTGGTCCCTTCCAGCCTGAGCCATTCTGTGGTTCTGTGATACTCTCACATCACTGCAGCTTAGAGGAGGAAATCAAACCAAAAAACCGAGTGACCTTAGCACTGAAAACATGGCTTTTATGAATTCAAGCACAGCCAGCATACATTCTGTTTCTATGTAAAGAACATATGGAGCTAAAAAACAGCAAGTGTTGTTTTGACAGGAAAAATTTGCATTTCAAAAATTGTCATATTAGACATTGTGGAAGAACATCCTCTGCACTAAAAGAAAGTGTCTTTGTTACTAATGTCTCTTTTTCAACTTTCAAAGTGGGATTAATAACATCTGGAGCCATACATATGCCATTATATTATCAGGAAATACTTAGATGCTACTGCAGTAATCCCTATGAACATATTTTAGATACAAGGAAATCCACATTATTTTGACACATTAGCTACTGTTTCCAAGGCTGCAGTCTTTTGGAGTAATGCTAAAAAGACTAATTTTCTCCCTGAAAATAATTCCCAGAAGCAGAGTGTTTTGTTTTGTTTTGTTTTATGTGAGGAAGCATCAGTTTGAAATAGGTGAATTGCTGACAAGTATTGCACAAAGCTGCTCTTTTCTTTCACTTCTGAACAGTTTCTGATTATAATCTCTTAGCCTAGACTACATCCATGCTTACCCTTGCGAAGGTAAAAGAAAAGGACAAAATACCTGCAAATGTTTATTTTACTGTGGTAAAAATCATCATAGGAGTTCACACAAGGAATGAAATGCCCAGGAGTTTACACAAGGATTTAATTGCCTGGGTATCTTCCTTCTTCTCTGGCAGCCCCAAGGCCTTCCCAAGTGATTTGCATGTTGATTCTCCACACAAAAATTGTACGAGCTTTTCATTCTAAAGAGGCTTATTTTAGACTGCAGAAACAACTAGAATAAAAACCAGCTAAAACACTCAATGGGAACAAAATGTTCCCTGGTCTGCACTCAATGTCTTTTAGAGCCATCAATCTCTAGTCTAGAGAAAATAAAGCTATCATAGTTTCATAGCTATCTGCAACTGCTGTCATAATCCTGTTTTGAGAGCAGGTAGGCAAACAGGTATGAAATTTTATTATAGAGCTCACTTCCATGTGTAATCCAAACAATTTCTTGATCATATTGGAGGGTTAGAGACCTCTAAAGTCACTCTACTGCAATAATTTTACCTGCCAGACTGTTTTCTTAGCAAGTTTTCATCAATAAGAAACATGAAAGTATTTTAGACTTGATTATGAACAACTGCATTTTGCAGTAGAAAAAATGTCATATACCTCACATTTTAACCACAACATGCAGTAAAGCACATTATATGACAGGTAATATTTATTTAAAAAGGCAGGGTACAAATTAATTTCATAGAATGCCTGTGTACTAAACCAGCTTCCTTTGTAGTAGAAACAGGAAAAAGAAAGTAGTTACTATTCTTTCAGGCTTTGCTAAGAGGTAACAACACCTATTATTTATTGGATCTAAATGAAGGTTAGAGAAGGACTTGGTTGAGAGTGGTTACCTCCCTTCATCTGGATTTATTCTCTTGAAGAGGTGTCTTCCTGATGTAAGTAATAAACCTCAAGAATTTTGCAAAAAAGGTAAAGACATGTCTGTTCTTACTCCCTATCCAACTGGATACTGCTTTTTGGGGGGGAAAACTGAGAACTATACTTCATCTGTAGAATTAAGAAATTTTAACCTGTTAATCTCTGTTGTCATGGGAATAATCTTAGATTGTTTTTTGGCCGGGCTTTGCTCATACTTTCCACTCTTACCTGTCAAAGTCAGCATGGTGAACATTTTACTGGTGGAGTTTCTATCATATATCCCCTACCTGTCTGTCCAAAACCAGACAATACATTTCATTTTTTCATATTAATCAATTTGATTCTGACTAATGCACATGGCATCATCTCTCTTCAGTGTCTGTTACCAGTCATACCACACGGCTGAGTTTCTTGCAGAGGCATTTCAAGCAATGTGACTAATACCTGGCATATATAGTTTATTTTTAACTGGTCCCCCAAAGGGAAAACTGTGTTCATTATCTGTAATTCTGTTCTCAAAAGATTTTATTCTTGGATCTGTTTGTTTTTGTCTTGTGCTATTTAAGTGTGACTGCTATTATGTATTTATGTTAAAGATGGGATTCAAAACCAATTGGTTTTGAATTTTTTCCTTTAATTCCCAATTTTTTATATGATAGGCATTAGGAAAAAGAATTCTCCCTGTATATTTTCAAAAAATTGCTAGGATACTAAATGTCTTACCAAGTTATTTCTTTAAATGAAGTCTCTACATTGGTAGAAGTCTGTTTTATAATAAAACTTCCAAGAATTAATATGCACATCGTATTTGAAATTATGGTGGGCTTTTTTGAATCTCACTTGAGGGAACTGAGCTCTAGATTCTTATGTTCATAAATGAAGAGAGAGAGAAATTTCTAGAGATGTATTTAGTCCAGCTGATTACAGAGAAAAGCCTGGATGCCTAATTCTTGATCAAATGCAGTTAAAAGGATTTAGCTGACTCTTAGTGTGAACACTGGCTGTACGTTTGGACCCCAAAATCAGCATTAATCCTGAATGTTAGAGGTTGGATCTGCACAGCTGGAAAAATGTTTTCCCAGTTGTCACATGACAGTGAGGTGGCTGTCAGGGAAGCAGAGCTAAGGGAGCTGTAAATGGTCTCACTGGGATGTGGGGTATCCAGAATGTTTGGTCTTAGAGGGAGGACAATGTGGACCGTTTAATAACTCTAAACTCACTGTGTTTTTGTGAAGGAATTATAAAGATGTTTTTAATACTGCTATGGCCTCCATTATTAGAACTAATTAACCACTTGGGAAGAGTACAAGGTGAATAGCAGAACAGAGCTGTGAGGCCACTAATAGCTGAAGGAAAAGATGCCATTTTCTTCAAATAAAGAGAAAACCTTTTCTGAAGCTAGAGGTAAATCCTGCTATTTCCGCTCAGCTTTAAAAAATTATAAAGCAGTAAGCAAAATAATGTTTCTCATTTTCCTATTTTATATTGTTATATACTTTTGTATACAAAATACAATTCTTATAATGAAGGATAAAAATACAGTTATAATTTCAAGGAGGTAAAGGTTGCTGAGTAAATTGTACTTTGTGGGAAGCAGTGATACATTTAGAAGTTGTGCAGTGCAGTGATTGAGATCAAGGAGCAGAAGCACTTTGCTTGCCAGAATCTGAAAGAACTTCTTAAAAAAAACATTTATACATTATTATGGTATCTTTAGCATTTACATATGCCAGGCCTTTGTCATTCTTTACAAACGAGGCATGTTTTCACATATATTGCAATATACCTGAGCCACATGACTCTGATAAAATTCCACATATTCAAAGTGGTACATGCACATAATTTTTACAAGGAAGAGCAATGACTTCTTTACAGCTTTTAGAAACTTTGTTTAAACTTACTTTTCTAGCATTTTCAAAAATTCTTTCAAATCAGATTTTACATATTACATAAATAATAAAGCTGTATCTAGTTATCTTTTCTGACTTTATTTTGAAATCTAAAGGTGATGTTAATTTTATGTTACATCATCTTAATTAATAACTCCAGTGAAAATGGTGTTCAGTGCAAAAAAGTTTAAGTGGAAATGTGCCGGGTTCCAATTAAAGGAGGTTCTGAATTACCCCCTGTTTATATGGAAACACATGACATTTGCATTTGGATGTAAACCCATGTTGCTCAGACACATCTGTGTTATGGATGCTGAGGCATTTCTCCTGTTTGAATGCTGGCAATGAAATGCTGACCTACTGAGGTGACTGCAGCAGGTGTCCTGCTGAGCCTGACATGAAGGATGTAATGAGGTTTTAAGAGGTCCCTGCAAGTGAAAAACATTTGGTGTCTCTTGTGATTTTCATATTTTTTTTGCTGTTGTTCTTTCAATTTTTTGTTCAGTTTTTATTTACAATATTATTTAACATTAGCCTTGAGGCAGGCAAGACTTTACAGTTAGGTACTGTACAGATGGGAAAAGGAGGAGAGGACTGCTCACACAAACTTGCTAAAGGTCACCAGCCCACTGAAAGAGCAGGGAGTAACATTCCAGTTGCCTGTGATTCTCTGTGCTATTTCTTACATTAACAGTGTGACTTATCTTGTTAAGTAATGGATGACTAAATAGAGGAACTAATAGTGCTGACTGATGAGCACTCTCACCTCATAGAGTCAACTGAGCAACTTAGGCCAGAAAAATCAGATTTGAGGGGAGATATTTTGAAGACAAATGTCACATTAGATCAGAAACTCTGTGAAGATTTTATTCTTGAAAGGCAGCTGGGTGACTTCAGAGCATGGTTATTAAAACAGTCCTTGTTTTTTGTTGGGCATTTTCTTCCTTATGAACCTTCAGCAAGTAAATGCAGGAGATACAGGTAATATTTTGGTCAGCAGGAGAGGCTCAGTTTGATCTGCAGAAGGAGTAAAGACCCTGTCTGGTACAGCAGTGGTTGTTAATGTAAAGCTGACCACACACACCAACCCCCACCCTCCTCCCTCCCCATCTGACAGCCACTGGATGAGTCCCTGGAGTATCAGCCAGCATCACACATCGACAGCAAAAGGAACTGTGGGGAGAGGGTGAGCACTGCCAGCACTGCAGATCGGATGGTCTATGCTGTATTTCATGTTGACACATTCATTTTGCATGAAACTAATTTGATTTGTACAAAAATGTGAATGAGGACTTCCCTTCAAGGGGAAACTCAGAAGAGTTTGTCCTCAGGAAATGTCTGTTTCCAGAAAAATCAGATTTGGTAACAAGACATAAAACTGAAACCAAAGAGGTTCCAATTTAGAAAACACTCACCAAGCAAAAACTCCTTAAGTTGATAAAACCTCTAAGTCAAACAAATCTTCCCATCTGGGTGTACAGTAATCCAAGAGGAGGATAAGAAAGTTATTGTGTGGGCTTTTCAGTGTTTTTCTTATGTTTAGTGTGATATTTCACAACTGTCTGGGGCCTCCTTTCTCAGTGCATTGGGAAACATCCACTGCAATATTAGATTCTGTAAATGAAAAAAAAATAATAGTTTGCCAGAAATGTTGGATTTCTCTAACACTAAGAAAGTTGGCTACTTGAGTAGCTCAGTTTTCAGCCATTGACAAATTGATCTACAGAGGACAGACAGCCCTTTTTAGCCATTGGAAGTCATGCTTCAGCCGAATTAAAAGGTCTGCTGACACCTGGGCTAATGCTACTTAGAAATTCCAGTTTTCACAGTCAGGGACTAATGTGGACAACACTCAGCATCCCCCATTGTGCAGACAGAAGAGACAGCAGCCAAAAGAGATAGCAGCCAAAAGAGACAGCAGCCATCAACTCAGATCCCAAGCAAGACTCAGCCTCACTTTTCTGATGAGAAAAAGGCAGCTCTCCTCTCTACATCTAACTCCTAAACTACTGTCATTAAAGAAAACCAGTCTTCTATTGCTTTAACCACATATGAGTTAAATAACAGGTCCTGTTCATCACTGAATGTCTAAAAATCAAAGCCATAACACATCCATGACTTTCTGGACATTACTGTGATAACATTCAAGGCTGACTGTTTACCTGTGTTCAGTCTCTGCTCTGCTGCTGCTGAACTTTTTTGCTGGTGCTCACTAGCAACATTTGCAAATATGACATGGGCCAGTGTGGTTAGTGTTTTGAAGTGTGGTAGTTTTCCCACTGTTATAATCCTTTATGAGAGCAAGCTCTGCCCTAAGTTCACCTACCTTCTCAACATGGAGATTTGACATTGTTTGATCACACATTTATTTTTATCTAGTGACTGTATAGAAGGGATTAAAAAAGCCTATTGTAATAGCACAGAAGCCTGGAATAAGACTAAAAATGTGTTATTCCCATGGAAAGGAAGTTAATCCAGTATCAAAAAGTGTTTAGGTTGTGATATCTTTGGAAGCTTACGGATGTCACCTTACAATGGTGTGATAGCTATGAATGGTCTGACTGAAACTAAACAAAGGTAAAATTCAATGTCATCCTGATCCTGCTTATCCTTTACACATTATATCACAATAAAGCAGGGAATTTCAAAACAGTAAATTGCTATAATCCCAATGGAAAATCAAGGATGGAGAATTTCCTGTCCTTTGATATTTAAAATCAGAAATGCCGATGTTTTCTTTCAATTTGCTTTTATTGGTTTTGCATAATAGTTGAAACAATACATAAAATAAATATTTTATAATTTTGTTCCTGAACATTTTCACAAAATAAACACAAGATAGTGCAACCTTGTCTCCTCTGTTGGCCTTCACCACACGTGTCCAGGACATGAGTATCTCCACCCACCAGCCAGCTACATAAATGATTAATATGATATTTTAAAAGGGAAAACTGGGAGAGTGCAAAGACTGCTTGAGAAGAGATAGTGGGGAAAGTATGGTGTTAGAGGGTTCTTCAACAATCTCTACCAAAACCACAAGGCACAGTGAAAACTCAAGGCTTCTTTTAAAAAGTGCTCAGCCCTCCATAGCTAGACCAAGCACAGCATACTAGTCACAAAAGTATATATCCAAGGCTCTTTCTAGCTGTGTTTGAAAGTTTTGTCTAACCTGAAAATTTTGTCTAATTGTTTCAAATCCTGGCAACTCATGTCTTACATCTGGGAGACCTGATATCTGTCACTCAGGCAAAAGGAATGAACTATCTTACCTCACCTCCTGCAGAGATTAATAACAAAGAACACCAATAGCCTTTATACCAAAACATTGATAAAAGTCTGCCAGAAACACTCTTTATCCCATGCATCATCACAATAAAGCATCTTTGCTCCCAAAGAAAGAGCATCATCAAGCCTTCGAAGAAACACATATTGCTGGCCAGTGATCACTGCTTAGAGAACACTAAAATTACCAGATATCTTGACCTTCTTCTAAACCAGAGGAGGTTAGCATATTTTTAAACTTCTTTACCCCTTATTCAAAATGAAAGGAAAATATTTTGCCCAGAATACAGTATGTACATGAACAAATACGAATTTATATGTGAAAACACAAACAAGCTACAGCCTCAGCTCTTCAGTTCACAATGTTTACCTATCCTTCTGAAAAGCAAACCAAGGAACTGGTAGCAACAGTTCTGGATTACAGAAGAGGTGGAGACCAGCAGATCAGACTGGTCTTTGGACAGAATTTAGAATAAGGACCAGAATGAAAAATTTAAATTCATGCTTTTGTGGAAAGTACTTTCAAATATAATCACAAATTAATATTTTGCTATGTAGTCTTTTTACATCAGTTTTTTGTATCTGATGAGTGCTTCCATTAAAGACAAAGTATTATCTGGAAAATAATTATCTGCACATCATTGTTTTCTGAACTTTACAGTTAGGACATTAAGGTGTTAGGTGTTTGCTATCTTAGCAAATTATGATACCAGGGATGGTTCTTTACAGTCTACTGGCACAGAACAGTTGACACCACTCATAGTAAATTTTGCGTAGTCTCCAAAGCAGCCCACAGTGACAAATGGAGAGAGACCAAGCTCACCCTGGGAGGATGAAATTGTGAATCAAATCAAACCCCATAGATTAGCACAGTCCTCACAATTGCTAAAATATAGCAACGCCCTGAAACTGTCTGAATTACTGTGAAACTGCTTATCCCCGTAAGCCTGGCAAGAAAGCCAAGCTCAGAGCCTCCCTTTCCCTGTTTGCAGTGTGAGGTTTCTGTGTTTAATTACCTCACAGAGATGTTGTGAGGCCCACCTACATAATGTTTGCCAAGTAATGTTTGCAGAGCAGCGTATGGCACATGAAAAGTAGGGAAGCGAGCCAGGCACCAAGGTGGAGATGGAACAGGCGATTGAGCTCTGGGTTCCTGTGCTTCTGTTCACTCCTCTGGCAGCTTTTGCGCTGTGGCTGCAGACGTTTAGGTAGCACGGCCTCACAATAAATTAATTATTTCCTTTGTATTAAGCATATTAAGGGCCCCTGTATAAGACCACCCTGTTTACAGATGGCTTAGAAGTGGTTGCTGTTTTCTGCTTCACGTTACATCCTGGCATGGCTACTGCCCTTGCACACAGAGTGGCATGGATTTTCCACCTAGTTACCTGACCTTGGACGGTTTTAGCTCCTAAGGAAACTGCTTAGGAAATATGTGTGAAAACAGCATTGTTAAGGGAGATATTGTTACTGAACTGTAGCGGTCCTTACCAGTGACTGCCACAGTGATATTTATGCACGTGTGGAGAGGAATTCAGTGCAGGCTCACAGCAATCGGGGAAAGCCAGGCCCATCTAGCATGAATGGTGGCTGTTCAAGCAGGACACAATATTGCTACTGTTGCAGACAGCTGGGAGGAAGTCTTAGAGAGGCATCATCGTCCACCGACTGCACACTGCTGTGTGACAGCTTTCAAAGAGACCAGCAGGAAAAATCTCTGCTTATTAAACAGTGGCAAACCCTGCTCCTCCCTGGGGAACCATGAGAGCCAGGAGACAAAAATTCAGTTGCCTTAACCATTCCCTCCAGAAAACAAAAATATCCTACAATTTAAAGTTCCATTTTACCTTGCCTATATTGGCTCAAATGCATTAAAAGGGCTGAAATTGCAGAAAGCTGGCCTGTGGTTTTTGAATCCCGAAAGCCTAAGCAGGCAGACACGTAGCTGTAATTTCCATATATCTCCTGTTCAGGCCATTTGGCTCAATTATGCTCAGAATGAGCTTGCTTGCTGCTGGCATCCGTACACTTGCAAAATGCTCTCAGCACAGGAGCAAAGACTGGTCCAAATCCAAATTGAAAGTATGTAGTGCTGAAGGTGTGAGCTGTCCCCCCTGGTTTCATTACTACTCACACTAGGCAGCCTTCTCTGTTATTTCTTGTTATGGATGCTGTTATGTACAACTCCTGTGCTTTAAAACCAGTAAGCATGGCCAGGTTACTCTCCAGGAGATGACCAACTCCTGGCATTTAAATCCGCTGTACCATTCCAGCTGGGCTGGGACTCATGAAAGCCCAAGTGATTTTAGCTGGTGGGAGAGCCAGCTTTGAACAGAGGTATTCCTGAGAGATGATAGTGGTGGCAAAATACACAATCTGCTGAAAGTGACTTTTAAGAGCTTTGTTCATAAGCTTTCTGTGATTTTAACAGCTGGCCTTACTGGACTATATGGAGCCATCTCCCGAAAATCCTACCTGTCTCATGTTGGAATATCTCATTTGAGAACTGGAATGGGCATTAGGGTCCCCATGCCGTAAAGGTCTGTGCTTAAGGCTCTGATATAATAAACATAATTTAATAATATACATAAATATCTCATCCAAATAAAATGTGGCTGCCTAACGTGCCACAAAAGGCATGAAAATAGCGAGTGTCCCCTCTTTTACTGCAGCTAATGGCCAGCTCAGGACATCAAAAACTGTTAAGCTACTGAAGTGCACTGATTTTGAAATAACAAATCAAGGACTGGTCTGCAATAGGGAAAGAGAAAATGTGCAGCATTTGGCACTAAGGGTGCTGTCACCTGAAAAGGAAAGGCTGTGATTCAGATTCCTGACTCTGCTCCATATTTCGCATTAAATAGATATTGGCCAATAAATATAACCAATCCAGAAAGAAAAGACTACAGATCCCTTTGCCTCCTAACACCATTGTCCACATCACAAAGAATGAGATCTGTGCTTACTCCTACTCCTGGCCCTGGCCCACTCAGTCCTCAAATGCACCAGGCAAAGAAGAACATATTCAAGAGGTCATATGGAGCATATCCATACCCCAAACTGCATGTGGTCTGGTTGTTGGGAAGGTGGGAGATATCAGTCTGTCACACACCAAATCACTACTCTTAACATAGTATCATAATAGAGAACTGACTTCAATATAGCAGTGATGCTGCTGTAATGTCAGCAGCCTACTTACATAAAAATCCAGTTTTTCTGTGTCTCAACAGAGGCAGGATTAACTAACAAGTAAAAGAATTTGCACTGTGTGCATTGGACAGAGGTATGTTCACAGAGCCTGTGAAAACAAAGATGTTCAAGAGACATTTTTATTGTTACTTATCCTTTTTACTATCTGAAAATGCTGCTGTCTCAGTTGGCTCAGTTTATAATTGGCTTGTTTTTGTAAGCCTCCAAAAAGCTATTTGAAGAGAATCAGCCCTTTTTACTAGTGTATTGTAATGCTTTCAGATATTTTTCTGCTAGAAAACCATGCTTTGGGAAGATTCAGATGCAAAACAATTGTCTAGCATAAAGGGAAGGCAAAAGTAGTCATTAGAGCTGTGGGCAACACAGGCATTTGAACAGTTCCTTAGCAGCTTTTAAGGACCTGCAATTTTTATGGAAATGGTTTAAGAGTTTGGTCAGACAGTAGATGCATAATTTAGAAAGAAATTAATTAGGGGTCACTAGAATAAAAAAATCTTTGAATGTTTGTTTACGAATAATGGGAAAGAGAGACTACACAGTACACAGAATTCAGTTCCTATGAAAATGTATTTTGTAAAACTCACTGTGGAGTAAACGTGAATACTGATATTCTGAAGTATTTAGTAGCTGATCCTGTTCAAATCGATGCTGTTCTCTGAAAAGATGCTGTAAGAAACTGTCTTCAACAAAACTAAAATGTTACTGCTAAAATGTTGTTTTACTTCCATTTCCAATACTGCATATGTGTTACTGTGTAAAGCCTGTGAGAATATGTTTGCATGGCAGATGCTCCACAAAATAAAGCTGTACTGTACTTTTGTTTGCCACTAACAACATCTTGGGAAGTTGGGAGATATGCCAATAATCATGAGGCAGTTATGTTGTTGAGATACACCAAAAAGACTTTGAAAGCTTCTCCTATGCAATTTTTCTGCAATTCCAGTTAACAATTTAGTTTCCATAGTAGTGGTGTTTGCTCATTCTTACCAAAACAGCTGACCTGATTTATTAATAAAAGAAATGAGCACAAGTCAGTAACAATCAAGTCAAAGTTGTGGAGTTCCAAGAAGGATGTGGGGAAAGAACAAGCTGCATTTGGTCACCACTGAGCTTTCACAAAATATAAGACCTAGCTAGAACCAGTGGTCCACAGAATCCTAGAAATTTTAAGGTTGGAAAAGACCTCCAAGAACTCAAATTCCAGCCTTTGATCAAGTACCACTATGCCCACTAAACCATATCACAAAGTGCCACATCTAGTCATTTTTAGAACGCTTCCAGAGATGGTGACTCCACCATTTCCCTCGGGAGCCTGTTCCAGTGTTTAACTACTCTTCCTGCTCATAACTTGTTCTTTTCTCTATGAAAATCATAGGAAATTTTAAAATTATCTCTCCATTGGATACCAATTTATTCTGTGTTTTTACAGCTATTGTCCTTAGATTTTAGGAATACATTTTTAGTCAGTGCTTAAAAGGGAATATATTATAAGGCCCACATGCACTCACTTTTCCATGATTTCCTTTTTTAAAAATATAAGCACAATAGCTGTAAAAACCTTTGTCAGATATTTCATACAACTTTTGTGGCTATTTTGTATAGACAGAAGTTCATCAGTGTTTATCTCAACTTGTTACAGATTCAGTCCTGCCATAAGACCACACAAATTCCAATTTAGGCTGGAAATCTTTTTTCTTCTATAAAAGTTGAGATAAGAATATATAATAAATCTTTGCTAAAAAATGTCACAAAGTATGTAATACCATTAAAGACTGTTAAATACATATCCATGATGAAGTGGCATTAGGGGAACCTTAAACCTTATTATTCTCTAAGGAAATGTCACTGCTTTTAATCTTGTCAAGATTCTCATTGCTACCAAGTTTGAATCTTTGCCTTTATGACATAAATGTTGCTTAGCCTCATTTAAAAGGCATCTAATGACACATGGTAGTTAAAAATATAGTAACAGGAAGAATGTAAAGAAGATATATGTGAATGTATGGATGTGTACTTTGCTTCTGGACAGGGTTGATTGCAGTGTTAATTGGAGACTGATGCTGCAACTATTCAGATATAATCATGACATGTAAGAGCAAAGACTCTTTTTAAATTCATAAATTAAAGAGCAGAAGTTTCTGTCAGTTATCAATTCTGTCCTCATGTCTACCTATTTGGGATGAAACTCACTTCTGAGAACAGAAGTGTTCTCAGTCTTAATTAATTGCTGACATACAAACACCACAAATCTTAGATGAAGATCTGTAGATTCAAAAGGCCTTATTTGCTACCTGAGTCTAATCACTGATGGTCTGCTGCAACAGTATATAGAAAAAATGCACACCATATTGGATTAGCCAAAAAGGTAGTACAGGTGATACGATTAGATAACTGACTAGCCTCTAGATGTGAATTTTCTAGTTATAAATCTTATGTCTTTTTTTTTTTTTCCCCAGTACAAACTGCTATGTATTATTGCTAATGCCTAGACTATTTTTCAGCTCCCTATGACAGGGAATCAAAACTATTCACATAACATGATGTGATCAATCATTTTTCTGCATATGGGATTATGCCTGTTATCATATATATGTCTTTTATTTATAGATGAAAAAAACAAAAACAAACAGATAGAAGATATCAGGTCTTCTACCTTTTTCTTCTGTCTAAATGGAAGCAAAAATGGAATTGAAGTTCCAAAATCAAAATGGAACTCTGTGGGAAAAAAAAAAAAAATGTGGCAACTCACTGAAATGTGGTGACACACCCGGATTTCTGAAAACATTTTTGCTTTGTGTTTTAGTTTGCTCTTGATCTCCTGAAACTTGACTTAATTGGGACGAATTTCTTCCTTGAGAGTAGACAGTGTAGACACCAAGAAGGCATGATTATGGTAAGACACAAACTATTCACCCCGTCCTCCAAAATGCTCCTCAGTGAGGTACTTGTTATCATCTTCTAAAATTAACTGATCTCCTCAGCTGGGATAGTGTCATCACCATTCTCCAAATTGGGTTTTACACTGCAGTATGAGGCCCATGACACCACTTCAAAGTATGTCTAGGCTGTATATTTCTCTGCCTTGTTTATAACTTGTCAGAACAAATTGTACTGTGGTGTAACAGCTTCAGATCATGACCACAGTGATGACTAGTCAAAGCTATAAGATAAATAACTAATTTACTTTATCACAGTGAAGGTAAAAAAACGGGTGTTATCTTTAAACAAGCTACACCAGATAAAGTAATATGCCCTGTACATCTGATACTTGTGTTCTATCTCTAGCAGAGCCTCCAGATTCCTTCTTGGTAGAGATCACTCGTCTCGGAGAACCAGAGATTTCCTTATCTGGCTGGCCAAGATGCCAGAGTGATGCTTTGTAAAAGAATCATCAGGATATTGCACAGCATGTGGCTGTGGACTTAATTACCACAGCATGCCTTATCTGGCACACCTTCTCTTTAAAATAGCACTTCTAATCTTGACTTGTGGTCCTATAATTATACCTTCTCCATTGTCCCTAATAAAACTCTCTTTGCTTGGTGTAGAAGGAGGCATTGAAAATTGTCAATCAAATATAAAGAAAATCCTGTTAATTAAATTAAAACCAATGTTGGTACCTGAGAACCTGAATATTCAGGACATAAAAATATCAAGACTTTGTCCATGTGGCATTTGCAAACTAATAGATTCTGCAACATTTTGCCTTAATAGAAACAACTTGCTTTACCTGCATATGTTTTTAATATGAATACATATATATATATAGTCCAATTAATTTTTTTCTGAATTTAGATAAACCCCAAAGTTTATAGAGCCTAACAGTACAAAAAATAGGATAAACTTGCAAGTGGGATATTGTGCTTATCAGTACCAGGCTACCCCATTATCTGTCACAGTTTCATTTTTGGTAAAAGAACAAGTTACTCTTCTGCTCCTTAAAATGAAGGTATGGGATAGCTAAAACATGACAGAGGCTGAAAGGTGATCCAGAGCCCTCCACTGCAATCTATTTAGAAGACTTCTGCTACAACGTAGTTTCCAATAACTTACAAAAAGGACTCTTCCCAGTCTAGCCTTACAAGGACTGCTCCCACAGATGCCCATCCTTCATGCTTTCCCATTCTAGTTTGGTCCTGAAAGTTTCTACAGTAAATATCTGGGAAAAAAAGTATAAAGCCTGCCAGAAAAATTATTCAATATTTCAAGATATCCACTTCCCACCTGAACACACTACAGCTTGGACATACTCCATCTAGTTTTGGGCAGAAGCAATCATAGCATACAATTTCAAATCTAATTTGTCATTTTTTCTTGACTGTGAACCTTGACATAGACTTAAAGGTATTTTCCAACCTAAATTATTTTATTTTATGATTTTTTCCTTCTAATAGAGGAAACAGGGTGCTAGAGAGCCAGTGTTTCCATGCTAGAGAGAAAGCATGGGAAACACTTGATAAGGGTGTAATATGTACATTTTACACATGGAAACTGATTGTTACTATGAAACACAGTTTTAATAGAAAAATAGAATATTGACAAATAATCTTTTTGACTTGTAAAAAGACAGATTAAATGAAAACTTGTAAAACTTCAAGCAAAAAGAGCACTGTCCATGCAAAAGACAACCACTAAGTATCAAACTTTGATAAAGAGTTATTAAGCATTTCTTTAAGGGACCTTAACAAATTAACAAAATTGTAGCAGAAGTCCTCTAGCAGCATAACAGGTATGGTAAAAAAAAAAGAAAAAATATGAACAGACATTTTGAAATATATTAATTGAGAAATAGTGAAAACCTGTTTCTTTTCCACTTAACATTATGTTGTTTTCTACAAGACATGCTCATTTCCCATTTAAAATGTCTGCTGAAATAGACTTTCCTTCTTTGTGAAGAGTGTTCTGACAAAGAATTGATGGCAACAAAATAATGTGTATTTTAGATATTTCTGATGTTAACATTTCTCAGCCTTGTAAGACTCCTGTTTTTCTCACTATTCCAACACAGACATGTTGGATGGAAGTAGATCTGTGTGAAATATTTGAAAACTTAGAGGCAAGGTATCCAAAACCGTGTGCCTCCCCAATATGAAAATGACAGTAAAATATTTTTTTTGGGTGCACCAAAATAATGCTTCAGAGAATAGCTATTTATCAGAGGCATAAATTAGTCATCCTATTTGTCTGACAACATTTACTAGGTGTGATGGATAAAGGAGTGAAGGACTGATAATGTACAATATTATGTACATTCATAGCACCAGATCTCTGCTAAATCCCTGAAGGCAGGGGAAACTGGATCCAAGCAGAAACCCAGTGTTTGCAGCAGCTGAGGAAAGTGGAGTAAAGGCAGGAGAAGTGCTCTCAGTCAAAGTCTTGTTTGTCAAACAGAATTTCCAGGAAGGGAGTTGTAGGGACATTCAAGGACAGGTTAAATAGGAATGTAAGAAAATCATCCAGATTGTAACAGGCCAAGCGACTCAAGAGCTTCCATATAACTACTTGTTTATAAGTCTGTGTGAAAATAATTCTGCCACATTTATCTATACATGGAGAACTTCCTCTAATTAAAAACACTAGAGTTTATAGGCTCCAGGCCAGTGGCAGAAAAATCAATGCAAAATAAAATCTATAAAATACAACAGGGGGTAAAAACCAAAAAAAAGGAAACAATAGTGCAACACAGCAGTATTCCTTGGTGTCACTATCCCTTTGTTAATCAGGAAAATAGTAAAGTGACCCTACTTAACTTCACTCCAGAAAAGGGTGGAAACACCACTGAGATGACAGCTATCTAGTCAGGCCTCTAAACAAAGGAATCTAGTTTTTATGGTCACATTTGCATACCTCCTTACACAGCCATCTGTTTGCCCATGTCCATATTACATAGAAACACTGACTTTTTTGTAGAGATAGACAATATCCCATTGTGAGTTTGAGTGTAACAACATATGGCAAATCCTTGCCAAAAAAGTACATATTTAAGTAATACAACTGAATAAAAACACAATCAACATTGCTCTTTGGTTTAATATGTAAATAACTGGGATTACTTCAACCTCCAGGGGGATTTTTGATATCACAGAAATTTTATCAGCAAGTGCCACAACGAGCTTTTATAGTTAAACAAGTGTAATAAAATGATACTGGGTTCTATTTTGCATCTTGAATTTCTGGTTCTGCTCCAGTAGCACAGTGTTAAGCTTGATTTCATTACTGTACAAATCTGCAGAATTGCTAAAACCCAAAATGATTAGATAAAATGTAGTATTTCCAAGTTTATGAACAAAAAACCAAGCTGTCTTAGCAACCTAACAATCAATTCTTGTCAGACAAAATATCTCAGGCAAAAGCTTTGAAATGATTTTCTGGAGGAAAATACTTTTTTTCTTTCACCTGGTGCATTACATGATTTTTATTAATAATTAATTTTTTTAAGAAGTGATATTGCTATTTCACAAATTTAAACAAGCAGAAAAACTAATTTTTTGCATCTTCTTTGAAACAGAACAATGCACATGGGACAATTATTACAGCAATTCCTTGGTTTGCCCCATTTTGCTTTTTTTCTCTCCTGTTTCTTCCAGATACACCGATTAAGGGGAGAGATTAGGAAAAAAAAGACCAAAGCATTGGAAAGTTAAAAACATCTTTACATGAAATGTGGGATTTTTTTTCCAAAATAAAGATTATTTTTTTTCCAAGAGCAAAAATTGGGTAGAAAGATCATTGGCCAAAATTGTGATTTTGAAAGGAATATTTTGAAAAAACATCATCCAAATCTCTCAATTTCTTATTTGGAAATAATGGCTATACTTAATTTATTGCAGATATATTATTTAGCTGATCTTTTTTTTGTAAATATGGTGACAAAAGAGTTACCGGATTTTGGGAAGGCATGGCAGTGTGTTATGGTGGAGGGCACTGACTGGCTCAAAATTGGGGCTTCATGGAGTTCCAAGGAATTGCAACCACTTATGCCAGATCTAAATATATCTGCATGTAAAGAATTTATATTCACTAAAACAATCATACTTCAAACGCAGGTAGGGGCTTGTCATGATTTCTGTATCTGGAGACTTTAATTACAGAACACCTCTGAGCTCTCCTTGAGAAGAGCCAAAACTAGTCTGGTCCCCACCTGTGACAGAAAATGTTTTATTTTTCAGTTTTCTGATGAAGAAAAAAACATGTTCAAAGAAAACAGAACCCTTCCAGTAAAAGCTTTTATGAAAACATAGCAGTGAGTAGTTGTGCTGTGAGAAAATTGTATATGTCTCTGATTGATTTCCATGCTATGAAGGGACCACAGATAGAAGCCTTTTTCTACTTCTGTCCACCTTCTTCATATAAACCACCTTCTTCATGTAAACCACACCTTCTTCATATAAAACTTTCTTCATAGAAATAAAAAAAAGAAGGTGATTTTTAAAAAGACTTTGCCTTTTGTTAAAAGAAAGTAATGGAAAATT
Source organism: Parus major (assembly GCF_001522545.3). Taxonomy (NCBI): domain Eukaryota; kingdom Metazoa; phylum Chordata; class Aves; order Passeriformes; family Paridae; genus Parus; species Parus major. The sequence goes on along the minus strand of NC_031770.1, from coordinate 49,096,671 downwards.
CTTGAAATAATGCCATGTAGGTAAAACGTCAACCCAAGCAGATATATAAATAGTCAAAGGATCATATTCCTCTGGGCTGGCTCTAAAAAAACTAACGCCAGAAAAAGCTTTTGGAAAGGAAATCGAGTTGTTCCTGACACATTCCCTCAGCCAGGGAACACTGAGCTGAAGGCAGAACACGACACCACTAAGGGCTGCTCTGGACAGCTGTTCAGGACAGGGCTGCTGTGGTGGGGTCCCTGAAGTTTACAATTGTTCTGATTCTTTTCACAATTAGCAAAAAAACCCCAAACAAATGGGGTCACATTGGAGATCAGAGTAGCTGTCATGGTTTGGGAATGGTATTTTCCAATTTAGTACTCTCACTAAAACCATGTGCTGCTCACTTCCCCATACCCTGCAGCACTCTGGAGAGAGAACTGGAGGCAAAAAAAGGCAAATATCACAGGTTGAGATAAGAACAACTTAGTGGAAACAGCAATGACATAAGGAAATGAACAGTAATAGCAACAATACTAATGACAGAGGGTACAAGAAAGAATTCACACAGAAACCGTTCCCTGACAGCAGACAATACCAGCTGGCTCCCTCTGGCACCTTAGCTGAGCCAGACCAGAACCCCTTCTCCTTGGAAGAGAGTCTCTTCTCCTCCTGCCTCTGGCAAAGACATGAGTGTTACAGAATAACCTCCAGGTCCTGTCTGTGCTGCCTCCTGGATACTGAAATGAATTAACCCTGTCCTGGCAGGAACCAGGACAGTAGCTGTTCTCTTTCTGGAATTTGGCAATACTGTGATTTCCTGAGCAGGTTGCAACTGGGCCATTTTGTTTAACTGCATTTAATGGATCTATTCAGCATGAATTTGCATCTTTCATCTTTGAACTTATTTGTATTTTTGGCCTCCTCAACATCCTCTGGAAAAGAGTTCCAGAATTTAATTATGCATTGTGTGAAAAAATACTTCCTTTTCACCTAACTCTGCTCTCCAACATTCTCATTTATTGTTTCCTCCTTCCTGACTTCTGGAAAATAGTTCCTCATTCCTGACTTATGGACAATTCCATGCCTTTCAAAACTTCTAGACCTCTGTTAAATCCTTCCCTTTCTTGTTGATCACACCTTTTCCACTCCATCAGTGGTCTCCCACCTGGAAGCCAAATCCATTTAGGCAGCAATGCCCAACAAACCCTACTGCAACCAGAGCAAGTTGGTTGCATTCTGGCTGAACTGGCTGCCTGACCTTTTCATGGCAATAGGGAACATGGCTAGGATGGATGCATTATTTAGTAAGCTTTTCTCTGAGAATCTAAAATGCCATCACCCATCGCCATTTCCCCTCACGAAGGAGAGTTCACATAGGTGGCATTTTACATTTTGGTAACGGAGTACACTTTGGTCCGTGGAAATTACTTCACCTTTAACTTTATGCTACAATTTGTGGGGAAACTGAGCATACCTTTACCTCATTTCTTTAATATATTTCCAAATTCTAAGAGAAGGAGGACAACCTCTAAAAACCAGGGAAAAATTCAATTCTCAGTTGCACTTAAATAATATCTTTTTGATGTGTACAAAATTAAAAACTCCTAGTCAGTGCCTAATTTGGTGTCTTGCAGGGGCCAGGGGAGGATTCTTCCCTTTTTATTCTGGGCAAGTGTTCCTGGTAAGTCACTATTTTAACTTTGACTGTTTGGAACTGCCATGGCAGTTCATTTATTTAGGCTTGAAATGATTTTCTATAAGAAATATTTGTCTCTGAATTTACATGACATTTCTGGCATCAGCTTCACAATTGCACCATAAAACTGGTTTATTTCCAGAACTTTCACCCTCCCTGTCAACACACAGCTGGAATGGAACAGAAGGAAGACAAATACAGACTGTTTGTGGGCTTTAGAGAGAAATGCATTCATCACTAAGCCTGATATGAAAAGGTACAACTGACTTCTTAACCACTTTCTCTGCTATAGATCATCTTTCACTCATACTACTGACGCCTCTGAAATGTGTTCTTGAGAAAAAGGGTGAAATTTTCAACAAGTACAAATCTTGAAACAATTTCTTTCTGGTTGCAAAAAAGCCTGGGCTGAGTAATTATCAACTGTGTCTATCATCAGCTTTAAAGAAAGTTGCACTAAAGTACAAATGCAGAAACTAGCTGTGTTCCTGTAGCACTACTCAGGGTTGAGAGACAGGCTGCCATAAACCAAGTTTTAGGAACTTTCTGCTGAACTTTATGATACCAAAAGTGGAGAAATCTGGAACAGCAGTAGCATCTGCTTATTTCACTGCAAAATACATGGATATGACATCTCACTGATGCAGAATGGAGAAAAAGAAGAGAAATGAGGAGATACGGAGATCATGAAAAATATCTAATACAAGGAGCAGAGATATGGAAGAAATGTGAACAAGTGTGAATGGGAAATGCTGCTGTGCCAGAATCTTAGAAGCACAGTATCTGTGGAAATTGGCTGAATGAATTTGAGAATACCTATCTAACAAAGAGGAAAAACCCCAATGCTGTAGCAAGAACATGTACTGATAATAACAAAGGATGAGGTTGATACTTGACACAGAAAATGGGAAATGGGGTGCTTCAGAATCATCATAAATTCTACAAGAAAGGAAGTAAAAGGGGAGGTAGTTCTTAGAAAGGAACTGGAAAAGATAAATTATAAACTAGGAACACCCTGGATTTCTCAGAAAATCTGACTGGCAGTCACCTGTAGCTGAAAGTAGATGATGATGATGAATCAGGGAAGAAGCACAACAAACCTAAGGCAAGCCTCAGTATAGCCATAGAAATACTTACATACTCATGCAGAATGAAAATATTTCCTTAGTGTAAATTAGAGTCATTTTTACATTTAAATTCTGGAGACAGTGGAGGCAAACTTTATATGAAAAAAAAATAAAAACAAAGACATAGGAATTCAATCTGGTAAAATGATTTTAAGTTTCATCAACTTCAAAATTAACATATATGGTAAAGCATAAATTCACACCCTTCTATGCTACCTTCTCTACTTAAATTTGCCTTGGATTGTAGCCAAAATATCATTCATAGGAATCAGATCAACACATCAAGAGTGAAGTCAGAAATACATGGTCATACACAGATGGCAAGAATATTTCTTTCAACCCACAACGGTAAATGAGGACTTGAGATCCCTGATTTGTGAATATCTAAGAACTAAATGCACTGCCTGAGTCAGAAAATGCTTCATCCTATCACCTGCATTTGTCCCTTGTGTCGTGCACCAACACCCCTTCCACCACTTCACTCAGCTGTGGCTCTGTCAGCTGGTTCTCAAGGAGACCTTAGGCACTGGGCTGGCCAGTCAAGGGGGAAAGGGGAGTACCATGCTGGCTATCACTCATACTTTACACCACCCTTCAAACAGGCCCCTTGAGGATATCAGCCTGTGCTGAACAGAAAGAATGACAAGATAGACCTCTTTTCTCTGCAGAAGGTATGCCAGCAGGAGAAAACATCCCATCTCTAACAGAAACTGGTCATGATGAAAGACATTTAAAACTTCTGTAGATTCACTTAAGGAAATGGGACTCTGTTTGCATTATTTCTTGGAGAAGCTTACCTGCCAATGTAACCAATGCTGTTACAGCTCCAAATATGGGTGCAAAACCTCTGTATACTGCAAGAAGTTGATGTTTCAGCTTCTTCTCTACTTACTATCATCTTTTTTTTGCCTCATTCAATGACAGATCCTTTCAAAATGATGGAGATGCAAATTACATTGAACAAACAGGCTCTTCAAAACCTTCATGCTACTCTGTTTCCCACCACGTTTTTAAGTCTTAAAGTAAGTAAGGATTATGCCATACTGTAATTCTATTTTGAACTGAGTGGCATGTAAGACATTGTTTCCCCTTAGTTACAGATTGACTGTTCTGAAACAGTGCATTAGGATCTCAGTGGATAAATGGAGAAGAGCAGGGCAATGAAATAATTTGTTGTTGTTGCTGTTACCGATCTTTTTTGATGTGATGCTTAGGGACATGGTTTAGTGGTGGACTTGGCAGCGCTGGGTAAATGGCTGGACTCAATCCTAAAGGTCTTTGCCAACTAAAATGATTCTATGGTTCTTTGAAGTTGTGAACAGCTCCAAGCTTTTGGCCAAAGTATGCTGAGTACCTGTTAATGGCATAGGCAGCTGAGGACACCATGAAGAGCAGTACAGGTGCTCTGTTGTTGAGCAGACACTCTCCTGCACAGTTCATGGCAACCAGCTCCAGCGTGGCTAAGGATGGGCTGGCAGGAAAGGGGTGCCCTCAGCTGCAGCATGTCTTATCTCCTGAGATATCCAGAAACAAAACAAATTCTGCAATGCCTCTTCCAATTAAGAATGTGGTCATATATAACAAAGATCCTTTCCAGGGGAATTTGTTTCCAGCTCTCTGCTTGATTTTCAGCAGAAAAGATGTCTTTGTCAAACAAACGTGTTCCCAGATTATTCTACCTTACTCTGTATTATTTATTTACCTTGTGTAAAAGTGCAGGAACTTTTCTTGTTTCCAAAGGGCTATGTCTGCCTCATTACTAAGTCTCCTTGTGTCACTCAGAGATGTGCAGTACCTGACTTTCTGTTCCTGTGTCCGAGTTCTGTGCCACTTTACTCTGCCACAATGAAGTTGACATTTCCTTCAGCTGAGAAGAGCAAAGTACCTTTAATGTATATTTAAGGTTGCCAGTCACACTGACTGACACAGCGGGCTGTCAGATGCATTAACTTACATGTCAAAAGGTGCACATTTAGTCTGTTTGTTTAATCTCCAGTGGGGCAAGTAGGACAGAGCATGAATCCTTTATGCTTGTCAGGACTTTGCAAATCAATAGTAACCTTCTGTGATCTGCTGCTTTGAGCTGGGTGAGTTCATAAAGCTGTACTCAGTCTAAATCCACAATGGGCATTGTTTGGAGGTTACCTCAACCAGCCATACAGCATTAATAAAATCAAGAAGGAGACGTTTTCCTTGGCATCTGAAGAAACATTGCCTGCCATTCTTTCTAAAGGGTTTCTTTACTTCTTCAGAAATATCAGACTGGAAGAACTCTTGGGAACATTCTGAAAATATTTTAATAACATATTATTATCAGAGCTCTTTAACAACTATTGCAGACCACATGTACTTTGTCCCCTTGCTACAACAATTTTTTTTAAAGACATAAACCTGCCAGATTTGAGGAAAGGAACAATTTCTTTAGTTGAAGTAAAAGCACAGTAGCCTGTGAGATGTGATTCTGCACTTGACTTGTAAGTACAGTACAGCACTGAGTATAATAGCTAGAAAGGGTGAAAAGTCCAACCATCCCCTAGAGTCATTAGGTGCTTAGGCTGCAGCAATGGATGAACTAATTAAATAAAAGTGAATTAGACTGGAGCCCTCCTTGGAAAAATACTTAGCTAATGACTTTGATGAGAAAATGTCAACATATATTTTCAAAGTGTTTCCAGACTATACAATAAGGTTCTATGAGAAAATCCTATTCCCTTTAGAAATTTCTAGACCAGTTCTTCACAGAGCAAAGACAGCAAACAAGACCCCATTGTTGTGACTTCCAAGTTCAGAACAAAGCTTTGGGGCAAGTATTTTCACATTTTTCTTTTTTTGTAATTTTAAAAAAATAACATACAAATATTAGTACTCATTCATAGCACACAATTCTGATTATGCAGTCTTTTTCCTAATTAATGCATACAACTAGACAACAGGAAGAAGACAATCTTATGAAAAGAATCATGAAGATGGAAGATTTCAGAAAACTCTACCTGGATTTGCTGGAATGGTTCTTTTTGCAGGATCCCCTCTTCCATTTGCAGCATGCATGATCAAAATATGGGAGCTGTATTATCTTTATCCCTCTAAACTAAACAGCACACACTTTCTCTCAGTAAGACCTTAGATTCTAATTTATTCCCACACATTAAAGGAAAAAAAATAAGTATTGTGTGCAAACACTGTGTGTGTATGTATGTGTGGGAGGTATTTTGCAATGTAGATGCAGCTGTTGCTTTGTGAGCTGCAGCTAGTAAAACTAGAATTATGAGCTGAAGGTGTCCACTTTCAGGTTCCCCTTGTGGCATTTTGAGGCCCCTGTACATTTTTGATCCTGCTATCAAACAAATATATTCACAGCCTTCTGAAAATTACTTTTGGCTTTGTATGAAGGTCATTTCCATGCAAGATGAGAAGTTATTCTGTTGGCTACAGTGGAAACCTTGATACTGCTACCTTGCTGCATCGCATCCATAATAGATAGAAACAATTTCCTTAAGTTTGGGGTTTTTCCTTTAAAAATGCAGGAACCTCTCCTCCTTCTTCTGCTTAAAAAAAAAAAAAAAAAAAGACTGTACAAAGCATTTAGAAGGAAAGAACCCAAATTGTCAATTTACTTCAGTAAAAACAAAAAACCCCCACACTCTCTTCTGAGTCTGTATTTGAGAAAAAAAAAATTAACCTCGCAACTTGTTGACTTTCTTCCACTGAACCTCTGCCTGCTTTATCAGGTAAGTGCCAGTGCTGAGGATTATCCATCATTTAGTTCCTGCTGCTTGCATGGAGTTCCTGGGCTATGCCTCCTAATTAAGGGACAGATTTTTACTTTGCTTCATAAAGATGCAACTAGGTGCCAATAGGGATTTCAAGATGGGAAACATCAGATTTACAAATGTCTCAAACATATTTATTAAAGTGGGTTATGAATTTCTATTTATTACTTTCTCAGGGCCCAAGTAAGAAGTCAATGGGAATTGTGTTTTAACATATAAATATCAAAATAATACAAAGAATTTGGAAATCTAAATCCCAGGCATTAAAAATTGAGAAAATCTGACAGGAATATGCTCGGATTTGGGGAACAGGATTAATTGTCATCTGTGAAGATTATACTTCTTGAACTTTAGAAGGATTCAGCTTTGATTCATACTTTACAAATTAATTTATACTACTGATAGAACCCTTTAATACAATCTGTCTCAGAAAGCAACAAGCCAGGTTAGACAAGTAAAAACTGACTACTTAAATAGTTACTAAATGGAAAAGGAAGTAGGAGAACAATAATTTCACTATATAAAACAGGAATACAAAGGAATTTTCCCAGCCTAGCAAACAAAATATGAAGACAAAAATACTGATCAATAAATTTGAATTAAAAAATATAGGAGCACACTTTCATACAGTGCAAAAAGAGGATAAATTATTAGATTTATAACTACTAAAGACACCAAGGAGATGAAGGCATGGGCAGCTAACATGCACTGAATACCTTGTCTCAGTATTTGTTATACATAGAGAGCATCCACAGTACTTGTTCACGTTTGAAGTGTCTAGGGTAACAGACATAATAAAAGGTATCAGACCTGTAGCTCGTAAGTAGCTTGTAAACTTTAAACTGTGTATAAAATATCCACACTCTCAAAGAACTCTGAAGCACACAGAAACAAAGGTACAAGACGCTGAAATAATTAATTTTGACACAATGTGAGACCATGACCCCCTGTCAGACAAAGTTCTTGTCCCTGTTTAAGGCTGATCACATCTCAGTTGGTCAGAGGCTATTCTGAGCTGGAAGGAACCCATGAGGATCATCAAAGTCCAGCTCCAAGAAGTATAACTGTACAACTACAAGGCACAGAAATGCAAAACTTCAGACACTCTCAAGAGCTCAAGACATTGCAACAGAGATTCTTTCTCCTGCCCTTCTGCAAGTCTTATTTTAACAAACAGTGATACTGAAACATGAGCAATGGAAGAACATACAGCAAAGCTGTTAAGATCTTACAGGCCCAAACAGTAGGTAAAGGGCTCATTTGTTTTTGTATGGGCACTTCTTTTTACATGGAAATATAAAAATGCTACATGGCCACCATCACTGATAATTCAATCCCACGTCACATAAAATCCTATTACTAGGTTGTGCAAATATGATAGAGAACAATATTTACATGTCATTTATAAATTACAGCTCTTAGGAAGAAGCAATATAAACACTTAGCAGGCACTTTTTTCCTACCAGGAACCCATGAGAAATGCTTAGACAAGAGAATTGAATCAAAGTTTACTGCAGTCAAAGAGAGACTTCCAATTTTTTGTGCTTTGGATCTGCACTTAAATCACAAATAGCTTTGCAGATGAGAATAAGAACATTATACTAAAGGAACAAGATAATAAATAATGAACAAAAAATTATTAACTTGTAACCTACAAAATGCATTTACTTCTTATGGAATGATTTTGTCTATTTTGCACCATTACTGTCTCCTTCTTCTATCTCCAGCAAAGGAGATATTATTGTACTGTATATTTATCACCTGCAGGTTGCCCCATGTCAATAACTAACCAGTAGCCAAATAAGAATTTACAAATGTATTATAATTAAAAATTCTTCAATATGACAATTACAGCTATGCAAGGACCACAAATATGATATGTAGGACTTAAAAGATTTTACAGCTCTAGTGTTAAAATCTGGCTCATTAAGAACTAGTAAGCCTCTTACTGTTATTGTCAAGTATGACATCAAATATTCACTTTTCCCAACCTAATACTACTCCAGATCTGCTGCTGCTGAGCTATTACAGCTAATATTTGCAGTAGAAAAATGAAGAAAAGCAAATTCTGTTGTATATACGTGTGAAGAGCCTTGATCAACAAACACATTTGGAACATTATGAGTTTGACAAACAAAGCGTTCACAAAACTAGCATCCAACTAATATGTTGACTATTTCAGAAAACCCTATTTACATAGAACCTTGCACAAACAACACAGCCTTCTGATTTATTAATTATTCTGTAAGTAGAATATGCAGTCACACTTGGAAGATTCAAGTAGTCTATTGCTAAAAACACACTGTACAAACTTGGATAGGAAATAAGTAAGCCATGTAACATTTTAATAAAATCTCAACTGATGCTGGTAATTACATCATCAGGTTTCAGTGTATGAGGTTGCAATGTGTGCCCATGTGAAATTAAAGTTTCAGCAAACTGTGCATACAGACACCGTACAAATCGAAACACATTCACTTCCACTATATTGAATGTCATTTTGGTTGCTAAGCAGGAAAGAACCATGTTTACACATTCCAATTGGCTGTGTCCTCTAACAGTGTTACAAACAAAAGACACTCCTGAAATTCAACACCAAAATCAAGAAAATTATTGCCAGCAGGTGGCCAAGCATCAGCAAATGCAATTTGTCCATACCTTTCAATGAAGTTTCAGAATAAGCTAAGCAGTCAGTCTATCCCCTAGGTATGTGACTTCTCTCAGAGATTTCAGGTAGGCATCTTTCTAGTGTATTGCTGCCAAAATGACTAAGCCACAACACCAGTGTTGAAATGCCACCTTCTGAAAAATTCCATAGGCCTATTTGTTCTGCATTCAGATCTTCAATTTCTTATGTTGGTAAGAAGTTTCTTGGCTGACTAGTTACACTGAAGTTAAAGAGGTTCCTAACAATGGGAATAAACACAGTGTAGCAATCAGCTTTAGACAGAGACTGTCTTAAAAGACAAATATCTTCTTTTTTACTTGAGAACAGAACAAATCCAACTCAGTTACATTGAGATAATAGATACAGAGCTCCACATTAATGGAGCGAAAAATAATTTTGTTGAAAGATTCTTTGCCATTTCTTGATCAAGATGAACCACATGGATGATTGTATTAATCAAATAGGGCAGACTGGGACATGTCAGGAGATTTAATAAGTTCTGCAGAGTTTTAGTTCCTACTGTTGTGCTAGTTCCTCATGGTTATTGTGATATTCTGGCTCAGCTGTAGTTCGCAGGAGATTTATTACAGAGCTCATTACATTCATTTGATATACTTTAATTAAAATATTAATTAAAGATAACTGCAACGAGGGACCTGGGATATATTGTGTGAGATCAGATTCACAGAATGACATGTTGTTTCTCATCTTCAAATACAGACTCTTCAGCAGGGCTGCCACACAGAAGCAGACATTCTACGTTATCTGTTGATGATAGGGACAATGTATTAGGTTTTTCAAGGTTGTTCTTAGACTGAGAACTGTTTGGGATTTATGCCTTACTTATAATAAATTTCCTTTTGTTTTGATTGAGAGTGCTGGAAAAGTTCAGGGATGTAAATATCTGAATTATAAATTACGATTCATTAATAGTTATAAAAAACCTTTGTGGTAGTAGGCTTTTAGAGCAGAGAACATGCTCCTGATGCTTTTACATAATCCTGTCTCTCTAATACAAGCTATTAATCAGTGGGTTCAGAAATATTTTCCCTTCTGAATAAATCTAGCAAATACAGGCTCAAAAAAATTAGAAGTTGTAAAGGTAAATTACGTGCAATTTACAATGTGGCTTCCCTGTGGATTTCAATCTTTGGAAGAGATACAAGTACCAACTCCTGGGCATGTACACACACATACATATACATAAACAAAATCAGGCCCTCAAATTACCTGTAGTAGCAATTATTTGGAACATCATAAGAAATGGGACTCTTATTCATCTTCTGAAAACATAAATACTGACTAAAAGCATATGTTATATTTGAAACATTTACTATCATGCTCCTTTTGAACTCTAATAGTATACTAATGGATGTACCAGAAAAATATCAAAGCATAGATGACCTAGAATGCCCAGTGGCAAAAGGGTATGTTATTGAATGTGAATTAATGGATAAAATGTTCTGAAAGATAATTTGACCTGATTAATAAAAGCAGGAACAGACATAATCCAGAATATCCTCAAAATACTCTGAAAGATAATGGAAACATGAATTATCTGCATTGTTTTGATAAAGCAGCAAAGGTACAAGAAAGTTTCTACACTAGAAATAATTTATTGACTTGGACCACCATGGTACAGAAAACTTGTTAATAGAGAGATGTTCCTTCTGTCTTCTCCTTAAGTGACATTGCTGGCATTTCCACTTCCAGCTGGTGCCTGCTGGCAGTGCTACCACAGCTGTGGGGCTCGGTGCTCTGCCAGCCTTACGTGTGTCACGCTTGGAGTCACCAAACGGCTGGGGCTGGAAGGGCCCTGCGGAGATTGCCCGGTGCATCACCTGTCCCTCTCACACTCCATCGTACACAGTGACACAGCTATCTACACACAGTGATGAGATCTTTCCCAAGCCTTCTCTTCTCCAGGCTGAACAGCCTCCTAGCTCTCTCATCCTCTCCATGCATGACAGATCCTCCCAGTCCTTGCTCCTCTTTGTGGTGCTTCACTGAACACGAGTAACTTCATGTCTTTATTTCACTGGTGAGCCCAGAACTGGATGCAGTGCTCCAGATGTGGGTTCACTGCATGGATTGGTAATAAACTGTAAACCTCTAAGGATCTCAGTAGAAGTTGTCATTAAGGACTATGAATTAAAAAGGCCTACAAAGTTTTTTTAGATCAAATCAAGACTGATTCAAAGGTAGGCTAACCATTTAACTTAGCAAGCATGCATCAGAAGCAATAGCTTCTAGTGAAAGTATAGTTTGGATTCCTCAAAAAGAATAAAAGGGCTTTTGCTCTGAAATAAATATAAAGGATAACATCTATATCACTGAAAAACTTTTACATCTGAAAAGGTTCTGTACTTCATTAGCTCATTTTAACATACAAAAATTTAGATATCGTTTATGCAACAATTAAGCCCTGCAAATATCAAATCTTACTTTGCTATGCTTATATTGCTTCTTCTCTTTCATTTGCCATACTTGACTTTTGTTTCCAATTAAATGACTGAAGCAGTGCCTCTCTCTCTGTGTCACTTTGATTACACAGCAGCTCGGGCACTGGAGATGGCAGAGGGAAACAGGACAGCTGCATTGCAAGTAAATACATAGGGAACAAAAACATGGGAAAAGCGAAAACAAATATTCCCTTCTTTTCATTCAGGCATATCTTTGACTTTGCATTCTATAGGAAAGCTAGACTTTGCTATGATACCTTGAAATAATTTAGGAATCTTTTACAAAATTTGGTCTTAAAAAAGAAAAATTTGTTTTGTCGCAATAGAAAAAATCACTGGTCTAAAAAAGCATTGATCTGTTATTTTATTTTACATATTGATATAGGAGTAGTATCAGTTTAGCTGTCAAGTAGTTCTGTATGTCAGAATTAAGCAATCCAGTGTTTAATCTATCAGATTTCTAGGAATGGGCAATATTGATTTATTCACATAAAGATAGAAAATGTCTATTCACATCTTTATACCATACAACTTGGTGCTGGTGGTCGAAAACTTCTTCCTGATCCTGTGGAATACAAATTCATACTTTCAAATATGGATATACTGCCCTTCCCTTTTCCAAACATCATACATGTGTCACAGTTTCCTTCTGACTCCTTTCCAGTAGCAAACATGCCTTCATATGAATTACTTGGAATTTATACTCTCATCTGCTAGTTCTCAAGTCCATCCTTCATTTAAAGTAAGACTATATTTAAAACACCCCAAAAGTTTGTTCACAGTAAGAACAACTTGCAGAGCTTAAAAATAATGAATCAAATGAAGAAAACACTTTCTGCAGAACCTGAACAGCACAGGGAAGCCCTGTGGCTTTGCAATAGATAGCTGCTGTGGATTGGTCTTTTAACAAACTGTCATGTAACGTTTGACACTTGTACTCAGATTAAGAGAGTGCTCCCAAATAGTTACAGAAATGCTAATCTGACAGGGCTGTGATGCATACAGAAAACCAGAGGTAGCAAGATGATGTGTTCCTATTACATCTGATTTTTGCAAGCTGTTCATACTCCATTCTTGAAAATCAGCACTTTAGACTTCTTATATGTACTAGTAAAAGATATGGATTGGTAACTTTTTTCCTTGTAGGATTGAACCTATGCCTAGTGCTGTTTGTTTTTACAAGAGTTATTCTCAGTTCATTCATGTAAAAATTCCCATTTGCATTCTAAATTATCTTCTCCTGTAAGTAACAAATCTATTTATAAAGATTTAATAAGGAGATCTCTAAGTAGGTCTGGAAGGCTAGCCTAGTTAATCATAATATTGATTTGAATAAATGTACATTTTAAATTATGGTATTTTTCTATTGCTATAAATCTTCCCACAGATAGCTTCATACAATTTTAAGAAAATCTAGTATTTTAGGGAAGAAAATAGTTTCAAAGTGTTATCATTAAATGAAAGGAGCATATATTTTTTTCCTTGTTGAAAACAAAGAAAATTAGGATTGTGGCCTTGATTTTCTACATGTAAGAATTAAGGACCAGTGTAGAAGGATCAAGTCTGAGTCAAATCCTAATGAGTTTGAACTAGATGAATGGCAGCACAGTCTGGGTTAATAGCACACTTCAGTTTTCCTGTATTCACTTCTGCCATTTAATTTATTTATTCCTTTCTCCATCCTCATTTTAGTGAATGTTAATCTCTGACATTACTCAACAATGTTCTTCAACTGACCACCCTAACTCACTAGTACAGGACCTTTCACATCAAGAAGACCCCAAAAATCCTCTCAATAACACTAGGCAGACACAGCTGATAAAGAGCAGTGACAGACCCTGGCACATCAGACCTCGGCCACCCAAGTGATGGGCAGAGCAGTCCCCAGGAACAGCCAGCAAGAGCAAACAAACGTCACAATGGCACCATTTGCTGCTCCTGGTGACTTGGCACCCACAGCATGAGGCACAGCCAGGCAGACCATGCACCAAGAAATGGTCTGGAGGCAGGCAAATCAGGCAGCACTCTTGATTCACCATCAGCTTTCAGGAGCCTGCAGAAGACACAGCTAAACAGGTCTGTAGGCTAAACTTCCATCAGGCAGAAGCACAACTACAACTTCACTATGAAATGGAATTGTGGAAATTGATCTGACACTTCTTTTTAGCAACATAATATATGCATATGTATATTTAATCCGTGCATTTGTTGCTTCTTGATGGGATATTTCTGATTATGAGGAACAGCAAGTTTTGCTGTGCAAAGAAAGCTGCTGCTTGTCTGCCTTTGGAACATACGGTGAGGCTAACTTCCAGGCTGAAATCAGACTCTTAAAATAAAGGCCAGGAGAAGTCTGAGAGTACAACTATCCAAATGTTATTAAGCAACTGGTTTGTTTCCTAGGAGTTAAACTATTTCGTAGCATTTAAATTATTCTGTGTCAAACTGTGTCTTGTATCAGGACTTCCGACATCATGGGGTGATATTACAAGAAAAATGCACAGGTAATATTCCAACTGGAATGAATTGGTATGGAGGCTGGTATGAGTGGAGGTATAAGGAAAGGGAAAATAAAGAATTAGACAGACCACAATGCCTAGAGGCCTCGTGCATTGTTTGTTGTCAAACACTAATAGTCTGGTTTGATGTTTCTCAGAGTGATGTAAAACACGTGGTAACCTTTGCCCATTCCTTACTCTGGAATTCCCATGTACCAAATGCCACCGAGGCAGAGCAGCTTCCCTGGGATGGCTGCCAGCACTCTGAGCACAGCTTGCTGAAAATAAACCTGGTGCCAAGAAGATGCAAAGGGCAATCACTTAAAGGGAAAGATGCCATCAGAGGATTAAGCACAGAGCAACTACAGCAACAGAGAGAGGAATATATGTCTTTAAAGTGAGAACCAAGTGACAATTTCAGAACTACTACAGCTCCTAGGGCTTATTTCATTAGTTACAATCATTTCAGGTGCCTGTAGGCAAGTTTATTCTAAATTTATACTGATTTCTTCAGAACAATTAGGAATGTGGAATCTAGACAGAGGCATAGCCTGATTTGCTGATGTGCTAGTGACAAGAAGATGTCTGCCAAATTCATAATTCTGCCAAATTCCTTTATTTTTGCACAAATACTTGCTTGGAGATACGGTAAAGGCTTTGTAATCTCAGAAACTGTTAGATATTTGGTTCTTCAAAGTAAAATGCACTAGAGATTAGCTGCCAGAATATTAACACAGAATTTACTTAAAACATATAAACTAGCAAGGCCTGGTTGATAAAACAGGAGAGCAGGATTTTTCTTTTTATTAGACTCAGATATAAGCTTAATCCTAAAACTGGAAACAATACTAATTTCTTTATGTAACATAGCCCTCTTCCACACATGGAAGATTATCATGAAGCCAAGCAATCATCTTCTTTCATATATTAAAAGGGAATTTGATTTATGTCTACCAAGTTTTCTGTACCATGCTGTTTTTCAGGATACCTTGATAGCTTAAGTATCCAGTCACAGACACGATCTTTCACCTTATGAGTTTGTGTCAGATCCTAACTTCTTTTTCTTTTTCTTATCTCTATTTAGTAACTCACAAACAATTAATAGCTGAAATCTTTCATACTGATATAAAATTTAGAAGGATATATCTATGGATTTAAAATACTTCATAGATATATTCTGCCAGTTTTCCAAAGCAACCATTGCCTAAATATCATACACATTTTCTAAAAATGATTTAGCAATTGAGAAGTCAATTGTTGGTACTTTTCAGTGGTATTGTTGAGACCTGCAGAGACATTGGCACTTCCTCAGTATTTAAACACTCCTAGATGCAAAGCTATTCACATAATTAAATACATTGTTAAAGATCTAAAACATTCAAAGTATTTAAAATCACAGCTCTCCATATTAAAAAAAAAAAAAAAAAGAAAAGAAAAGAATGAGCATATTATTGCTCTTGTGAAACACATTATTTGCAGGTAATGTCATAATGACTTTTATTTCACATATCAAATAAAATTGCCATAACAAATTCTCAAAGACTGTGAATGGTCCAGGTAATTGCACATAATGAGATGTCATAGGGTAAACCACTGAAGTTAAAAAGTATTCTGGAGTAAATAAATAGTTTATAAATAAATAAATATTCATTGTTTCTTGTTTCTAAAAGGCAAATCTTTACATTTCCAGCAGTGTTCTCAGGTTTTTTTCTGTTTTTTCCCTCATCCTCAAGGGTGAATACTTTCCAGTACTGTATAAACTAGGATTGTGGTATCTGTTATATTTGATTTGTAGTCTCAATTACTCCCTCTTAAACATGTGATGATTTCTTTGAAGAAATGGGAGAAATATTTCTTACACTTGGAAAGGGAAGTGTTGAGGATTACGATAATCCTCAGTTTCTTAGCAGCTCATTTTAAAATTTCACAGAGATGTCTCCTATACAATCTTTATCCTGATGCTGGGCACAGCCTTTATGTCACCAACAACATCCAGCCCACCAGCATAAAAAAATCTCTGTAAAGCTGGACCCAAGCCCCTAGAACCCTGATGTTTAACAGATTAATTTTTTCTTCTTTTTTTTTTTTATGAACAATTTGTTTAAAAATACTGGGGGAGTCAAAAGATCAAGGCTTGATGAAAACAAGGAGAAACAGTGCTGATATAGACTTAATATCAGCAATTTTATAGCAGTGACGACTTTGACTTAATATCAGCACTTTTAGAGTCAGTATCAGATAGAGAAAGGTGCATTATTACAGATGTTTAAGATAGCGAGATACAGTGCAATCCCCCCCCCCGCCCCATCATTCTCTGTATCCACCCTTTCCCATTTCTTCCTCTTCTCTCTCTCACTCCCTATCCCCCCATCCTGCCTGCACAATGGGAAGCAGAGCCAGGGCTTTTGGGTCAGAGACAACAAATTCTCTGTGGGAGATTCTTCTCGCAGCCTGAGCTGTGCCCAGTGATGCTGAGGAAGGCTGAATTCTCTGCAGAGCAACGGGACCACTCCATTTGGCATTCCCTGCTCTGGGGGTGCCTATAGGAAACAGAGCTCCAGGGCATGTGAGGCTTCCACCTTACCTGCTGAAACAAGCCTGTGCTTTGGGTTCAAAGGGAGATGGGTACAGTTTGTACTCAGGGTGCATATGGTAGGTGAACTGAACATTTAATTTTTATTTGTTTAAATAATAAAAATTAAATAGATACATGAATTCATTCTATTCTCAGTTCAAGAACACCCAATCCCTACTACACAGAGCAACTTGCCATAAAAAATTATTTATTTTATGAAATGGCAAATTTCCATTGTAGAAAACTCTGTCAACATAAACTGCTTAAACAAATGTTTGATTGTTCTGCAGTCAAATAACTAGATTCACAAAGCACAGAAAGCCTAAATACTGTATTTAAACACTAAATTATCTCTGAGTTAATAAAAATAATATTCTCTGGGTTAGAAAATACGGAATTACAAAATTTAAAAGATTTATGCACAGAGAGGGAAGCCATTTCCAGAAAGTAGCCTTCGATACATATGCATTTCTACCTGTAGGGAATGCAGGTGTCTTACTTAAATGGCTGTTACTGATCTCACATTTTACATACAATATTTTCACACTCTGCTGCTACTGCAACACACTTTGCAATGTAGAGCAAGAGCCTTAAATAATCCCTTAGCTCAATACAGTTTTTCCTAGGCTAGCATTTCATTTGGTATGAGTCTGAACATGATATCATGTTCCTATTTGGGATACAGAGTCTCTGAGACCATATCTGCTTGCCTTTCTCTCTTTCACTCTCTTATCAGTCACAATCAGAAATGCTTCTGACATCTTCTGATAGATGAGGCTATACCTTCCCCTGAAGCAGGCTGTGCCTTCCTTCCTGCCTGCAGCACAGTGCATCGACTGCCTGTAACTCTGCTCACAGATCAGATGAGCAGTGTACCTGGAATGGTTCACAATCAGAGGAAAAAAGATTATTTTTCCTTTGGTATTTCAATTTTTTTTTAAAAGTTAGATAAAAGATTATCCCTAAATAGAGTAAGAAGGTAACTTTTTAGGAGGAGCAAACAACTGCTGTGAATGTAATACAAAATATGGACAGAAGGGTCACACTTTTCAAAATGAGCTCCCCAAAACATTTTAAAGAAGTAGGTAAGTTTGAAAATTCTGAATCTGGCCCTTGAAAGAATATTCATTTAAAGTAAATGTCTTGGGGTGACCAAGTCAAACTAAAACGCTTTCTATGCCTCTATTTGTAAAACTAATAATGGTAAAGCCTCTCTTAAAAAAAAACAATTTTTGCTTTATTCATCAGTGTGTTCAGAAACATCCTCTGTCTATGAGAGGTTTTTCATTAAGATAGCTTTTTATACTAGACTCTGAGAACACTGAATGCCATGGCATGCATTAAACATGAAAAACACCTCTTATTTTCTTATACCATGTTCGGTAATGTCACAACTTAGGCTGACATGATTTTATATCTGCCTGGGCTAAAGCTAAGGCCATTTCCTTTACATAACTGACTTTCCAATGCACACCAGAACAGATTGCCCTGAGAGGTTGTGGAGTCTCCCACACCACGGATGTTCAAGAACTGTCTGGATGCAATCCTGTGCCATACCCTCTAGGATGACCCTGCTTGAGCCAGGAGGCTGGACCAGATGACCGCTGTGGTCCCTTCCAACCTGACCCATTCTGTGATTCTGAAAAGCAGTGAGGGCAATTTAAGGGACCAAATTTAAAGCACCACTGGTGACTTAGCACAAACATCTGGTGGTGGGCTGACACTTCATAAATGCTTTTCTGTTCCGCTTGTCACTGAAATCTACCGTATCCTACATCTCAGAAACACCCTACAGCTCTCTACATTGTGCTTTATTTGTTGCCAGCACAGACAAATATGTGGTGTGTAAAATATGAGGGTAAAATATGTTGGATCTCATGTCCCAAAAAGAACCAAAGAACAACTCTACTGGCAGCGTTATTCATATTTGATGTTTTAATGTAAATTAGCTAAGCCAATTTTTTCCCTCTGCTGCACTCAAGTGGTACTTCTCTGCAGAACTCAGTGGTATCACAATTCAAATCCCAGCTTGCTACAGAGACTGACTTCCTATTGCTACTTTATAAATTAATATCTTGTATACCTGCAACATGGACAAGACCTCCCTGGTTCAAGGGCATTAGATTTGCTTGTATTGAACTTAATAAAGTGTAAAACAGTTTAAGTAATGAAGAAGTTGTTAACATCAGATTGTGACTAATCTTCTGCCTGCTACTAGGAGAAAGAGCATTATTTCCCATGCCAGAACCTATAAATCAGTGTGGTGAAAATATCTTTTTAAGACAAGTGCTCTCAGGAGAAAATAAGGGTTGCAGATTCACAGAAGAGAAATGCCCTTTTAATATAGCATTTCAGAAAATGTCTCTAGAAATTGAGGAACTAGCTGAGAGGCATCTGAAAATCTCCCAAAGTCAGAGCTGAAGAAGTTCAACTGTCAAAGTGTTGTCAACAGATGTCAATAAAAGTGTGGCTAGAAAGCACTGAGAGCTCTCTGCTAATTATTTTCTATGTCTTAAACATCAGGACTTTCTGAGACATTTTAGAAATTGGCTTGCTTATTGGCAAACTGATTTTTATCAGCTATCATAAAGAGGTGCAATGCCAAGCACAAATTGACTTTGAATGATTTTAGCTTTATTTTTTTTGTGAAACGTGAGTTTTCACTAATACTTAGAAAATAGCAGAATTTAGCTCCAGCTTGTTGACACTAGTAGCAAACATGATTAAAATTTTAAAAAACTATTATCCAAGTGATGCTCTAAAACCATGAATACCAATTTAAAAATCCTAATGTGGTGAGACCAAGCTGCAGTGACATATTAGGTGGTCCAGATAACTGTGATGTTTCCCCCAAAGAGGCTTTCTGATCAGCTGACATATTAAAACATTATAATCCTCCTTTTGTCATATTATTGGATTTGAAACGTTGTTTGCTATGGTGTTTAAGCAAAAAATAAAAACCCAAGCAGAATCCCACACTCTTTTGCTCTGGTAGAGAAGCCCTGAAGGGTAGAACTTGGGGAGGGATGAGAATAATATTAATATACCTGTAGTGCATATGAAAATCTCTTTTTAAAGCAAATGTGTTTCACATTTTTTATGTGTTTAAAAAAAAAAAGTGAACCCTACAAGCAAGTCTTCATGCAGAAATAATCTATTCAGCACTACAGGGATCCTACAAATAAAGTATGGATTGCTGATTTTTTTCCCCTCTACTTATTTTGAAAATAAGAAGCAGAAATATAGAGTCTGTTGGTAGGAGAGTGAGAAGAGGATTGCTGAACCATTTGGAAATTAAAGGTTTCAGTGACCTCTGAGCTTTCAATTCAGGTGCCATAAAATAAAACCTAAGCACATGTTTCAAAATGGTCACTGGATGGCCACCAGAACTTCACAGAACCATCAGAGTTGGAAGAGATCTTGTAGATCATGTAGTCCAACCATCTGTCACTCACCTCTGCCCAAGAGCAGGCACCCACACCAAACCATATCCCGTACCCCTCGGTCCTCACAAGCGAGATGGACTTTCTGCAGCAGCAGTGAGATTTCCCCCCTCCCTGTAAACTATATCAGAGCTTTCTTGTTGAAAACAGCTATTCATTGGTACAAAAGTTGTTCAGAAGGCAGTGCTCATTTGGAGACAACAGCCATCAGAAAGGTTTCTGGGGTTCAGGACAGAACTCCTGGAGCTGCAGGTAAATCTTTGCCTGAAACCACCTTTATGTGCCCGTGTAGAAGCTCAAGTTCCACTCTGGGGCTAAAGGTGGGGCAGTGGACTGTGGGCAGCCTCTGAGAGGCCCCATGAAGACACAGCTCAACCCTTAGGGGACACTGCAGTGCTAATCCATCTCAGGAGAGCTGACAGAAGGAGAGAAGGAACTTGAATCTTTTCTTCCACACCTTCTTGAAAGCACTAACAGCAGGTTATTGGCTACTTCTGTCTATCTGAGGCAGAAAGGGAAAACATTTCCCAGGCAACCTCTAACGCGCAGCAATTTTTCAGATCCAGCCATTTCATGTAGAGACTGAAGTGAATTTTAGCTTTTTAGAAAGCCTGGCCATTTCTATCAGCTTTGATGATGATATATAGGATGAACTTCATTCCATGTTCTCATGTTGCACTGGTGCTTGTTACCATACTATTACAGAGGTTGTACTTTGGTGGTGGATAGGACTGCCATATTATAGTTTCCTGGTTCAAAGAGACAGCATGTTACAATCCTACTGCACAAAATTTTTCTTGTGATACAGCACAGTACATGCTGGTTCCTAAACAAAATTACTATTTTCCTGTCATTCCTCAGCTTTTAAAAATATTACTTACATAGCTGTAAACAGCTTAAAACAGATCATGGTCTGCTCTCAAAATGAGCAACATCAGCCTCTTCTGTATTACAAATATATAAAGTTTTGCAGATGCTAGCATGTAAGAATTAAATGTAGGGATCTGATTTCAAATAAAATCTGGTAAACATTTCTTTTCTGTGAGAAAGGGAAGGAGACAAGGTGGGGGGGGTTAGAATGTGATGGAAGGTAAAGAATGAATCACAGCTTCTGTGGAACCAGGGAAGCAGCCCTGTGGTACCACAGTGCTGAGGAAGTTGTGGAAAACTGGTATGAAACAGGTATGATGCAAGGTTAATGAACCTAAAATTTGATCTAACCATTGAAGAGAAGGAATGCATTTTAGTCCTGAAAGCTCAGTGTGTCTGATCTAGCACAGGTAGAAATTGATGAAGTCCTTTTAAACTCAGTGGAATCATGACATTTTATGCTCTCATACAGCACTCCAATTTGAATCTTGTTTTTATCTTTTAGTTCTGCTTTTCAAAGCAGTTCTAGTAAAACAAACCAACTGTGCACTGGAAGAATTTGCTGGTGAAGAAATACATTCCAGTTGTATCTTTCTAGCTGATACTTACAATTTGCTCAAGAAAATTATGTTTTTAATGAGTGAATTTTATTTAGTATTGTAAAAGCATTTTCAAGCATTTTTTAATAAGTGTTCTCAGATCTGCTAAAGCAGAAAGCAATATGCTCTTTTCCCATGCCCTGAACATGGAAAGCTCCTCTCTTTCCTTCACTGATATGTGCAAGTTCTTTTATTTATTAAACAGGACTAATTATTGTTTCCCTGGCTTTCCTGCAGTCTTCTAATGACCATATTGATCAAACTGGAGCTACACTGCCTAATTACATTTACGATGGCCATTCTGATGCTACTTGAACATTGTTATTAATAGATATTCAGATGTTATGGCAGGGTGTAAAACAAAAATGCACTGCATAAGTCAGACAGGGCCAAGTCATATTCCAACATTTGAAACAAAAAGGACCCTAGAAAATAGCCTGTTTCAACATGATTTTCAGTTAACACAAAGCCAGAAGTGTGCTTTCTCCATGCAGGTATCATGCACCTGCTTTCATCTCCCTCCAGGTGTCTATGTGAGATCTTCTCTTCCATCCCAGCAGCCTGGCACACACCAAGCCCTCATTGCATCTAACCTTCTCAGAGGTTTAAAGCCAAGTGGCTTTAAGCTAAGTAAAAAGCAAAACAAATATCAGGTGTTGCCCATCTTTAGTGTACTTCAGCGTGTAGCTTCATATGTGTTTCTCTACAGAAATACGAAGCAAGTTATGTCCTCTGGGGCTGTGTAAGCAGAGGTCCCAGTTGTCACTCTATACCCAGATCACTGTACATAAAGGAGAAAATAGCTGCACCCTTTGGATGACAGCTGAATTTTTTGAGAAAGTGAGGTGTTTCATGTCAATGTGTGTGCATTTGCACAGCAACCACCTGGAGATCCACGCCTCTTTTACCAAGGGATGAATCCTTGCACACTCGATGGTAACTGCCAGCTCATCTTAGGACAAGCCCCAGATCCTAGCCAGTCTTTACATGCCCTGTAGGAAGCGTGCTAAGTTGTGTAGAGGGGAAGAGAAGAATAAAAACATGAGCATACATATCTTTTCTTACAGAAATAATAAAGGGCAATTGCCAACAGGAGCAGAACTGATCGCACAGTAGATCAATACCATCCTCTGGGGGTTTTCTAGTTAAGCTGATGCTTCTTAATTTCATTTGTTCAAATGTATATTTCTCTAAGCCATTCTTGAGCTGCTGCACAATCAGTCAAAACGTGCCTACCTCCTGCTTTATTCTTTGGAAGGCAATGACCATCCCTTACCAAACACCTTTCCTACATACAAGTGGATTGCATCATCTGCTGTGAACAAACATGCAGTAAATTGTACACAGGTCCTGACAGCAGCTGCCCCACAAGTGTGTTTTTATGCCACCATGACAATTAGCTAAACTTAATTTGACAGGAGATTCTCTGCTCTTTTCAAAGCCTTACACTGCCAGCATTAACACACACCATACTGAGATATTACTTGGTGAGTTTTCTCATACCAGAAATTTTTGTGGGTAACTAATACAAACCTACCAGCTACAGAAAAAAAAAGCCTCTGCAACTGTTTCCTTCTAAATATTTGTTTCTACTTTATTAAAAATAACCTGCTCAAAAAGAGAAGTAAATCTTGATGCTTGTGTCTGAGGGCAATTCTTCTTTAGCTAAAATGTAACAAATTTGTCTCTGTGTGTGACTGGAAGAATCCTAACTGTCCATGCCCACCTATTAAGAGGAAGAGGTCATCAGCTATGTTTATCCATCCAGGCAACCTGGATGTCTTACTTGACTGGACAGCAAGCCAGCAGAAGAATATCATATGCCACCACAAGACTATGTGACTTAAATAAGTAGCTAAACTGAGCTCTTATCCATCCTCACTCGCAGCTCCTACTGGGAGAAAGAAAAGAATAAAAGAACACAACTCAGTAGGACGCTTTCATTAGTTTAGTTTCTCTCATTTGACACAGTTTACCTACTTAAATGATAGCCATAGATTTTCCACTTTTCAAAGAACACAACTAGTGACAAATGTATATCAAAATTACTGCATCAGTGGACTGATGATGCCACACCATTCAGTGTGTGCAACAGTAATGCTTAATTCACTTGACTCCTGTTTTTTGAGGATTGTCTCTGTCACAAACTTTTCACTTACAGTTTTGACATGGAAGTCTGGCATCTGAAAATACACTCTGCTCTATCTGATCTGGCTGTGATTTGTTAATTTTCTACTTTAAAACTGGAGGTTTTAAAACAGGTAGCTATCACTAGCCCAGACTTGAGAATTGTGAACTCTTGCAATATATCTTCTGAATCCCACAGTCTATTACAGGATAACAGAAACAGCAGGGTTCAGAGCTTCAAATATTGTTTTCTAATGCAGTATTTTTTGGAATGGCACTGTAGTAAGAATAATAGTAAAAATTAAATTTAATAGTTCTTCAGTTTATAGGATGATACAGAAGAATTTCTTTGCAAAAAAAAACCTTGTAGAAGTTGACTTTGCATTTTCAAATTCTATGAATGAGTTAAATTGTCTTAAATTAAAAAAAATGCATTCTATCTCTCCAATTTTATACAAAGCTAATACTTCAGATTTGAAAAACTGCTACTATTGTCAGAAGGCACGTTATTTGTTTTCCACTCATTTACTGTGAAACACAAAAGACTGCCAGCAATCCTCATCTGATTGCATATGTGGAACCTGGCTCTGTGACCCATCTTCTCAGCATTACTCATCTTTAGGTGCCAAAATTGATGCACCTTGTGGTGGCCAGAGAGAGAAAAAGCATCAGAAATTCTGAACTTCTTTTGTACACTTAGGCTGCATCTGTGTCCCAGTGTCATCAAGCTATAAACTCTGAATAACATCATTTCTACACCCTCAAGCTAGCGACTGAAAAGTGCAAATTTCACACAAATTTCAAAGAGGCAAAGCCAATATTTCACTGGAAGTGTAAGAACTGATGTCCCTGCAAGAGTAAGCCAGCTTGCTGGCTGAGGAACAAGAAAGATGCATTTCATAGTTCCGACATCTTCTACCCAATATGGATGTGAGAGGAGGAACACTGAACCATCATTTCATTACAAAAGACTTAATTTTGTTCTGGCAGCTAGCAGGACCGCAGCTGTCCCTTTCACTTTCACCCTGTGACAAGCACAAGGAATGTTGTAATAATTTCAAGCATGAAAATGGAGTAACAATGTGATGATGAACAACACTGAGTAGCTAAGAATTCCTATTTAGATGGCATAGCTTCCTGGCTGCACCAAACTACTTGCTATTCTGTTAGACCAGAAACCAGAACCAATCTCATCAAGAGCTTTTGGCCATGTATCTACCTTGATTTGATGAGAGATTAAATCTCAAATATTTCTTATTATCATTAGAGATGTGTCAGGTTTTACACTACTGACAGCAATGGCTTGGTTAGTAGCTGGGATTTTTGCTTCATACAGCTCCTACAAAGAAAGCTACCAGTACAAGAGCAGTTTATTGCCTGAGACTGAATAATTACAGGAAAACCATATATGTGTCATAGAATAACCATTTTCAGACCATTTTTCATTAAAATATGCTTTAGCTGTGGGTAGAAGAACTGTGTGATGAGTGAAAAGGAATCACATATGACCAAATGTCTCAAATACACATCATACTTGCAATGAAGACACTGGAAAAACAGTCTGCTACCATGACTTACCTAGAGGTCTGGTAAGGGCAAGCAGAGAGCTCAGTTTCAGAAGGGAAAAGTACATAAACAGGGAGAAAAGGGAGCTGCTGTTATAATGATATGTTTCTATACTATTTTACACAAACATTTCACAATTTTAAAAGGTAATCTGCAGTATACTGAATTGGTCTCAGCAGAGTGGGCCTGGCTCTGATGGAATCACTGGAACTTCATTGGTGACAACTCCTGTCCACCCTATGGGAACAAACTCAGAAGAAGCAGCCATTCATAGCCCATGAAACTTGTGCAATACACAATTTTTTTGAGACCATGCGAGTGCAAATCAGTCAGTAAGTGTTTCATTCATTGCAGAGAGGCCAACTTTAAATGGCATTTTTTCTAGATTTTGAATTGAGATTGTTCAGAGGAAACATTGCAGATAAACTTTTCTTACTAAACCAGGAAAAATTATTTCCCCAGCTGAAGTCCACTTACCATATTTTCTATTGGTAACACCACAAGCAGTTGCTAAAGAACACAGATGCACCAACGTGTAGATACAGAGCTTAAAAACAAAGCTTCTTTAGAAACTCTTTATCAAAATAAGTCAGTAATATAATTCTCAGAAATTATTATAAGCAAACAGCTTACAGATTGTCTTTTTGAAACTTGAATATATTCATATAATTACAGGGTTTTTCCTTACAGAACAGGTTATAGTCTCTTTATGCTGAGACACATTCTTAGTTAATTTACAGTCAATCATCTAACCAGCCTATATTAGCCTTTCTGAACTTGAGCCTAGAGAAGTAGTACTTTAGTTTTTGAAAACAGCTGGCAGTTCACATGGTAAGAATTTGGGGAGGGCTGAGGAGGAGAAAATGACATGGAGATTACAGAACAACAGTTCATCCAACTAAGCTTGACTTTGAGTTGTTGGATGGTATGAGAAAATACCTTCCAGCATCTTCAAAGAGATGGGGCACTAAAGAGCTTATCTGTGACAAACCTCTTTGTTTCTGCAGTCATCAGTGAAGATACAGCAAAGGAAATGGAGGAGCTGCAGTTATGCATTTGCAATACACAAAGTCCTTGTTTTCCCACTAGGCACTGCAGAATAGCAATTGTCCATTCACAGCACATAGCACATCCTCTGCATTTCAGAGCTAATATTTTTGCAGTCCTTAAGCTAGCATGCTTCAGCCTAGTGAAGTTAATTTTTTTAACCCTATGGGGTGCACTGCAGGAGATAGTTGCACTCATGTTCTGTTCCTTGTTAGAGGAATTGTTTTTTAAGTATAATTTTTAAAGTTAAACTGAAATATTTTCAAATGCAGAGGATTTATATCTACAGCAACATTTCAAACAGAGCTATAAAAAGTCTCTTTCCACAAACTGGAAAAATATGAAGACTGCTGGTCATTGAACATAGCTGTATATTAACCCAATTAACAACAGAAATCTCCTGTGTTGGCTGGATTTATTTTTAAGACTGCTTGCACACACACACACACACACAAGCTCTGACAAGTGGCTCTTCCTCTTATAATTTAGAATCACGCTCCTGAAAACAATGTTAATTTGATGGTAGTTGCTTTCATTTACTGCAGCACACATTGCCCACTGTGATGCTGCAATACTCACTCAAGGCAGATCACTGGCTCAAATCTGAACTGAAGCTATATGCTATGAAACAGATGCCAGGTTACATCACTTCAACTCCTGAGCAAATTTCCACTTTTCTCTGTTTGGGTAGCAAAAGCTGTATGAAAACTGGTGTTGATATAAGACAACCAGCTCTCTCCCCTCCCAGTGGGGATCTGTTTCTTAGTCAAAGCTCAGGCTGCTTCTTAATTTTGAACTTCTGAACCCAAACCAAGTAAAGTACTCTAAGCATGTATTAAAAACAACCCAACCCCAAAACCAGTACATGTACTCCTAAAAAATGAGGCCGATATTCTTTTCTGCTTGACCTGTTTATTTCCAACTCTTCCTCCCTCTGCTCTAACTCTCAGGAAAAACTCACAGCCCTCTCAGGATAGGAACAAGTTTCTGCTTTTTTCTCCCTTCATCTAAGCCAGACAAGTCCCAGGTCTCCTCTCCTGCCACAGAGCAATAGGAAAACATATAGAAAAATCAATCACACGTTCCCCAGTGGGGTCAGAAAGGACTACCACAAGAGATTCTTTTTGCAATCTTCTGTAACCATCAAACGGTTAAATCAACATGAGTTAAAATTTTCATCTGGTTTGACTGAAGAGAAAAAGGGAGGAAATTCAAAAAACGGTTGCTGTAGTAACAATCACAAGTAAAAATCTTTTCCACTAAATAATAGTATTATCTCCCTCTCCCCCTCACAATTTTAAAACAAATTCAAAAAACAATCACGCTGCCTCTTTTAGATTTGCTGTACCTACCTCAACCATTAAACAAGACATTTAACCATAGTGGCAGTTCTGTGACCTTTGAATTCCGTGAAATCTCTAAGCGGTGCAGCTTGTTCATGAAGACTTGTACTGCAGAATCCAGTAACTGCATCCAGGGTTGGGAACAGAAATAAGCAACGGCAGCAAACAAATACAATAATAACAACAACAATAATGATTAAAAATAAATCAATAAAAATTAAAAGGTTGGTTTTGCTGTTTGGTTGGTTTTTTGTTTTTTTTTTTAAAGAGGGGGAAAAAAAAAAAAAAAAGCAAAAGGAAAGGAAACCTCCCCAAGTCCCCCAGCCCAGGGGAGAGGAGCACCTTCAGCGGCGGAGGGGCTGTGAGGAGCGCGCCGGAGCGCGGCGGGCGGGCAGCGGCGGAGCTGCGGCACTGGCTGCCCGGGCGGGCGCTGGCGCAGGCCGGCAGCGCGGGGAGGTGCCGCCGCTGCCACGGGCGCCAATCCCGGCCCCGCCGCCAGCGCCGCCGAGAAGCCTTTTCTGTTTATGTTTCCTCATTTCGGCAGTGACGTCAAAGGGTTTAGTTTTTCCTCTGCATGTGCTATTAATTTTAAGCGACTACTATGGGAGGAATGTGGCAGTGATTTAGCCTAGGCGAAAGGAACCGGAGTCGTGATTTATCTGTCCTGGATTCAGCTCTGAAAGATTTTGTATCCAGAGGTACCAGAAAGATCCAAAATATCCTCGCAACGTGGAGAAAAGCTATAAATATGCTTAGATACATTCAAGTATTCTTAAGCATACAAGAGATGTTTTCCAGGGAGGGCTGGGTTACCTCTATGGGCTGTGGTGCAAAATCAGACCCGATTCTGCCCTCGCCCTACAGTAAATCAGGAACTGCTTGTCTAAGTTCAGCAGTGTCACACCAGTGTAAACCAGCCTAAGGAGATAAGACTGAGACTACCGTACACATCCTTTTATCAGTCAGCAGGAGCCACACTGCAGAGCTGCTTTCCTCACCCCATCCGAGGCACGGACGCCCTTGAGGGCTGAGCTGGGCGAACAGCTGCTCCTTCCAGCAGCCAGCTGTGCTCGCCTCCGAGCTCGCCTGTGAACCATCACACTGCCTTTTATTTCCTACCAAAGTCCACATCAAAAGGCAAAAGGAAGGTAATCTAGATGTGTATAAGAGACAGCCATCACACTGCCTTTTATTTCCTACCAAAGTCCACATCAAAAGGCAAAAGGAAGGTAGAGCCTGGCTTTCAGTATAGTCGCACCGTTGACAGCGGAGAAGTCACGCTGCTGAAGCTTCGAGAAACAAATAGCCTTCATCAAGGTCAATTAGCATGGGCAAAAAAAAGGCTAAATCAGCACAAGATAATTGATAGGAGGCCACTGGACAACAGTAAGTGTTCCGTTACCTGCATCATTCTAATTTTATCGATTTGTTCTTCTAGGGAATCTTTTCAAAGGTCTCGGTCTATGAGGCACGATTAATTTCTAAAGTCTAAACCGTCTCACAATTTTAAAATACAGAGAAGTGCTTTTAAAAGCGGGAAGACAGAAAGCTCCTGAGAAAGAAATTTCTCAGTGCTCCACAGAACATGTACAAATACAATAGAAGTCATAGGAACTTCCCCATGACCACCAATTGATCCTACCAAAATATAGAGAGGCAAAATATTTAATGATTTTTGCTTACTGAAAAGGAAAATGCTTACTGTCTGTGCTATCACTGTAACGCAATCATCTTCACAAACAAATGCTGAGGGTTACAGGGATGTAAATGTTAGAATAGCATATTAAAAAGTATTAAATAAGTTAAAGATTTACAAAATCAATTAGAGCACGTTGAGTTCACTGACTGTACTTAGAGAACTGTATGAAGCAGTTTGAAACGCACAAATAGAAATAAAATCCATAGCGCAAAATAGAAAATCATCATGTTCATCTTCATTCAGCATTGGTGAACAGGCAGCTGAGTCTGTAGTAAGTTCAAGCAGGAAAATGAAGCAACAATGTGATTGTGAACAACACTGAGTAGCTAAGAATTCCTACAGGGTATCTTCCTGGCTGCAGCAACATTTTGGGAATTGCACTTCAGGAACCAGTTTTGGGAATGTCAGCTGAAAATCAAATGGATTTCAGTGGGAGTGATCTGGAGTCTGTGAAGAAAGACTGAGGTCGATGCTGTTTAGTCCAAAGAAAGGAGAGTTGGTAAGTATTCTTAATATGTGAAGGGTATGTTTCTCTGAAAGAAAACAGTGCTAGACAGAGTTTATTCTTTGGCCTGGAGAGATTACCTGGCCTTTAAAATTCTTCACCCTTTATGGCAACATAGCTTCATCTGAGCTGATGATAAGTCTCAGACTGTGTTTGGAAAGCAATCAGGGCAGTGTTCAAAATCTGTGAAGATCTGTTCTAGAAACATGACGTAGTAGATAATCAAGGTCTAATGTTTCAAGATGCATTCTAGCTCTGTTTTATTAGAATAGATATATCCAATTTGCAAAGAAGGAGGGATTAATTTTTTTCTCCATATGAATTGTGGTTAGAACAAGTAAACTGCAGCAGAGAAACATTGTTTGACTTGGGAAAAACAATAGGTAGGAGAGTGAAGTACTGAAATAGATGTGCTGTGATAGTTCACAGTGTCTTCTTACTGGCTATTTTTAAAAGTTAATGGTTAGTCAACTATTATTCATGAACAGTTTTGATACAGGTGATCCTACTGTGGAGTACAGATGTAAAAGTAGAAGATTTTCAAATGTCTATTTCAGTCCAATTGTATTCTTGGTTTTGCATTTTAGGATCAATCTCATTAACAACATCACATTGTGTTTCATTAATTAGGGTCCAGGTGTATTCCACTTTTGCACAAAGTCTTAGGTCTTGTCTCTCTCCTAAATAAATCAGCAGTTACTTCAGCCTCCTGCAGCCAAGTGGCCCCATGACAGTGAGTGGTCACTGTGGGTTTTGTGATGTAGAGGTTTCTTTGGTGAAAAGATAGAGAAGCCTGGAAGCACTTCTGATTTCAGTTTCTGTTTGGACAAAGGATCTTCATGCCTGCATGAAGAGATGCAAGTAAGGGTGGGAATGAGAAGGAATATCTTGGTTACCTCAGCATAGCCATGCATTTCCATGGTGGAGTGGGAAGGACTGATAAGAAAAAAATGAGCTCCACCTAGCAAAGAGGAAACTTCAGCATAGATTTGCTAATCTGATTTGATACATGCTATGATATCCTGTTAGGCTGGTGACATGCTTGTCCAGATAAAAGTGACCCACACAGGCCTAAACAAAAAAGCTGAGAAAATGGGAATGTGATTCTTTAAAAAAATGTCATTGAAGGAAGAAAAAAGAAAACAAGACAAGTGATGCTCTAGACTGTAAACTGTATCTAAATAAACATAATGGAATCAGAACAGCTAAAGAAAGATCCAAATTACAACTTAATTGACATAACAGAAACTTGGTAAAGTAATGTCATGTGAGTATGTGACTGGAATACTAATGCCAAAGAGCACAGCTTGTTCAGGAGCAAGAGGAGGAAACAACAGGAAGAAAAAAGGTAAAGGAGATTATGCCTCATGTCTCACTGAGATGTTCAGAATGCAGCAGGAAACATGCATTGAAAGTTTGAGCAATCGTACAAAGAACAAGAATTATAGACATTGTTGGGGAATCTGCTCAGATTGAGGCAGATAAAGTAGATAACTCTTTTTGTTAGGAATTAGCAGGATTGTCCAAAGCATAGAGCTTGGCCAAAATGGGAAATTTTGGTCATACAGGTCTTTAAAAAAGAGCTGAGCTTGACTCAGATACCATGGTTCCTTCTCTCTGGAATAAGCATTAGAGTATATATGGGAATCCCTCAAATTTATGAGCCTGCCTTTTTAAGCAATCCCACTTGATAAAATAATTTATTTTACTTCCTTTTTACAGTCCTGTCTCAGCATTGGAGATACTTTAATATTTGTTTTTAGCTATTCTCTTTTCTTGATGTAGGTGGCACACCAAGACATGCTCTCTCTTACCGTGGAATGGCATTCCTCTTCACAAATCTGCAATCCTTCAATTGTGGTCTTTGGAAAGGATGATGAATATTAGAGAGGCTGCTTAATTGGCCTCACCCAAACCCCTCCTTATTCCCAGATATAATCCCTGAAACTTAAAAAAATTAAATTCATCTCAGTGCTAGTAAAATTCATTTGCACATGATTGAATGGCAGGCACTGTGCACGGAGAGGCAGAAAGAGGGCTCCTTCCTCAGATACCTTCCACTTTCTTCCCATTGCTTTATATCTACCCTGACCATCTTTAGGACAGGCTGCAGAACCAGATGAAATACTGCTCTTCATATTTCTCTCAATGACATCCAAATGGGAACTGGGAATAAGGAGCGGAAAATGAGGCATTTTCACGTTCAAACTGCTACCACAGATGAGTGAGTTCCTGCCTGACTCTTCCTTTCCACTTTCCTCCGCTCCCCCCCAAAATTGCTCTGAATTGCAAAGTTGTTACAGTGATTCCCCAAAGTATTCCTATTTTTCCTTAGGGCATAATCATGTAAATCTGAGGATGCTGAAAACTCTGATGAAAGCTTTCTTTGTCAAGTCTGTTGCAGCTTTCTTAGTCAGGGCACAATAAAGATGGACAAGTAGTGCAGAGTGACAGTGGATATCCATTCATGAAAACAAAGGAAGGAAAAGGTCAAAAGCCACAGTCAAACTATCGTTTCAAGGAAGTTTATGCTTATCCCATCCCATAAACACGGACACACTTCTGTGACATCCTATGTTACACTGTAATTTCTGTTGGGAAACTTCTAAAGGCAAGTTTCTCCAGGCTGAATTATATGAAATTGCTCATAGTGACTAGATGTTCAACGTTCTGTGCCTGTTTATTTACAAACCAGTGCCTTCAGATTAGTCTTGTTATAGCTGCAATGAATGGCTGGAAGCACCCTTGGTGCACAGTTTGTGGAACAGACCTCCCTTACAGCTCTTTTCTTCTCCTGGGATCTGTGTGATGTTTTTAGTGTGTTTACAGAGAGCCTGTGTGAACTGTCGGAAGCTGGCTGATACCAGCTGAGGTTCAGGGCTGTGTGAATGACCTGGGGCCAGACTCAGACAAGAGTGGAGGCTGGTAAGGGCATGATGTTGTTCAGAGTGAGCTGGTTCCCACAGGAGGACACAGATTGCTGACATGACTTTAGGCCTCATTTATTTGACCTAAAAGCTTCTGTGCTGGTACAGGATTTGGACTTCTGGGTTTCCAAGTGCATGTCATAGGAAGGTTGCACTTCTCCCAAGAAAGGTGTCCCCAAAAGGGAATGGTCTACAGCTTTCTCAAACTTACCCATGCAATATTTAGTCTGGCTTTCCAGCCTTGATGCCACCTGCCTCTTGTCAGACACCTTTTCCAATATGAGATAGAAATTCAGCTTTTTCTGGCAAAAATTTCCCTCTAACTCTCACCTATGCCCTATCAGAGTTCCCAATCTTCTTCCTATGACCTGCTGAGTTTAAAAAAAGGAAGAGCCTTTATGTCATTCTGTTCCTTTTAGCTTTTTGCTTTTCCTTCTATACACTTATTCATAGATTCAAGTGTTGGGAAATATCCCAAATAAAATGGGTTTATTTTTTAATCAAAAGAAAATACAAATAATTTCTCATCTGTGGACAAGATACTTCATGTAAACAGCATTTGATGAGCTCAACAAGCATTATATAGGCTGATGAACACATCAGAAAGAGAATTTCAACTGCCCATTACCTTGAGGCAGTGACCCAGAATATTGTGTGGACCTCGATTTTCAGCATCATTTTCAATGATGCTTGAATTAATAAAAAAATAACTGCACACATGAATGTTATTAACTTATTTTGGGTGCTGTTAGAGTGTGTTTTCTGTTTTGCAGCATTTAAAGGACCTCCAAAGTGTGTCAGTCGGATTGCTAAGTGAAGAGGAGGACAGCACAGTGTCCTCAGAGTCAGGTCTCCTGGCCACAGAGCAGTGAAAAGCCCCAGAGTCAGTGAAAACCATGGCAGCAAAGGTGCAGTTCTTACAGCTACCACAGATGCACAGAGGACTCCATCACATGGGACAAAGGAGCTGACACTCCATTCCCAGGCACTGAAAAAGAAGGGTGAGAAAACATTGCTGTCAATGACTCATATTTGTTTTAGTGATCAGACCATATGCAAAAACATTTTGTTTTGTCAGACCCAATATAATAATATTTGACATTTAATTTCAAACCCAGGAAAACTGAGGACAGGTGAAAATAAATATTTTTCCTTACCTGAAACAGAACAAGCTTTTATTTTGGCCAATGCTGAGTACTTTTGTCTCCACTTTATCACTCTTAGGTGGGTGGCAAAACTTCCCCCTAAAAAACAAACATGTTCAGAGAAAATCTGATGTCATAAAGAGCAGCAAGATCAGCAAATCCAAAACCTTATCTTTTTATTACCACTGTTACTGATAATTCTCCAAGTTGATCCAGTTCTAATTTGTGCAAGCAATTTTTTTATCTCCTTTTCAGTCAATGGATTATTTCTATGAGGCACTTCGTGTTTAAAACAGTTGAAAAATAAGAACTAAACCAAAACTAATGTTTTTACATGCCACAGAGGTAGTTGAAACTATAGAAAAACGAATCAGATGCAATTCTGCATCAAAGGGTTACAAGCAGCATCAGAAAGGCTAGGTTATCAACCAGTGAGACTAAAAGTAACGAAGTACTGCAAGAAAAAAAAACCACTTTTTTTGTTCAATTGAATATCTTAAATTCTATGGTCAATAAAGAAGAAAAAATAGGAAAAATAATCCTAAGGTAATTTCCAATTCAAAGCCTGGCCTTAATATTGAAGAATTTATACTACTTCACTATTTTAGACAGATAAATATACAGGTAGATGCTTTCTTTAAAAATACCAAGGAATATAATACAAAATTCCTAGGTTTCAGTTTCAACATATATGAGCTACAAAGTGCTTCATTCTTGCTTTTTACATTTTGTTTTTCTTTTCCTGACACCTATAAAATTTTAGGTGAAGGGGAACTATTTTTTTAAACTTTCAATTAATTTTACTACTTAGACGTTTTACTAAGTTTTTAGAATTTTCAGATCTTTTCCTTATTTCCATTGTATTTTCTGTGAAACAGGCATTACTTGAAATGGAGCTGAGGCCAACATCTTTTAAAAAGGATTATTTAGTCTATCAAAAACAATTTTATCTTTCACAGGAAGCTAATAATGAGTAGCTTCCTTATCCTGTTGAATTGAAACATGGTCATGTGATCCAGCAGGTACAGGCCTTGAGGATAGAAAGCATAATGAGATATACAAATGAAAATAATTCGATTTTTCCCAGCTACTAGTACCTGCACATGTTGCTTTGGCCAGTTTCATTGGTGTCCACCTTTCTTCCCCCTCACCTCCTCATTCCACAGCATACAACACCCCCATGTTTTGAGATTCCCAAAGAGCCTACCAGCACTAAATGGGCTCTCTGAAAACATTCTGTGTGTCCCACAAGCTTGTACTTATTTCATGCTGAGTTTTGTCCTCAACAGACAGAACTGAGCACAAATTACTGTTCTGGTTTATGTCCTTATCAGAAAGGGGGAAAGAAGAGTAAGTGAACAGTGCCCTGGCCAGTGCCTTCCCCAGCACGGTAACTGCACAGACTGAGCAGTAACCACAAGTCCCTGAAGCACTTCATAGTTTTATTTCATTGCATGAAATTGGTCAATGAAAAAACTAGTGATAAAACCAGTATAATCAGAGGGGAGAGAAAACACTCCTAACCCAAGCAAAAGGGACAAGTTCTCTTATAAACAAGAGCCAAATTCTCAGCAGACCTCAATGCTGATCTCTTCCAGACTGCAAGGGTTGAGTCTTAATTTTTTGCATCCTTTTTCATCTTTTATCAAAATATCCTCAGTGCTATGTTGTCTGAAATTCAAGCCAAAATGTAACTTCCACAGAAGAAGAACAACATTGTTGGGGCCAAAACTTTATTTTTTAGCATCTCCTATAAAAACACCCGTAGCTACCACCACATACATGTCGAACAGTCTACAAAGTTAAAGCATATGTAGCAGTGCACAATCAGTGACATTTATGCAGCAATAGAGCCATTGCTTTCAAAGAACAGTGATGATTTGCAGTGGTTTTCCATGCACTTTGAGCCTTTAACTGAATCATAATTAGAAACTTTTTAACAGAAGGAGTTAAAACTAGTAGGAATTCACTCAAATGCTAAAGATGTGAACACTAGATAAGGTAGGTAAGTCAGGAAAATAGTGGAAATATATTGAAGATACATAATGGATAAAATCTTTTAAGTCAATAGGATTTCACCATGGATTACACCTGCTATACTTTATAATTATATACTTAGGAAAACATATTCAGTGTTAACAGTTTAGCGATACTTCAAGATGCTAATCTTCACATTTTCACGTATATTCAGAAGCAGGATGAAAGGGCTAAACAGATAAGTAAGACACAAAGCATGTAAATGCTCAGCTCTTGTTGTGAAGGCAGACTCATTAAGGACAAATACAGGTTGCTTTGATGCTGTGCCAAACATCTGTAATTTTGTAAATTACAGAATACAGTAACATTTTGAGACATCTTGCCTTGGCAACGACATTGACAGATGACAAACCATTGATTTTCTGTCAGCTGCTTTCTTCCTCCTTTTTCAGTTCTCTGATTCCAAACATCTCACAGGCCTTTACCAAGAGGGTTAACCATAGCTTTCCACTGGGTTTCTAGGCAATAGATGAACCTGGGTGATGGAAGTCATCATTCCCTACATTCCTCAGCTTATGTATCACTTGGAGGATGCCCCTCTGCACTGATGTGCTTTCTGGAGCTGCTTCACATACAATTCGGTTTCTCTTGTTGTGAGGACTGTGACTTCCAAGAGAAGCATCTCCTCCAGCAATCTGACTTCACCTACTCCATCCATCAATACAGTGTGTTGATTTAAAACTCAGGGTGTATAAGAACCTAGGTTACTGAAAATGTGTTAACCAAGGATACTTGTTTCAACATGTCCTTTGAAGGCACAGATTATTTTACCTGAATCTTGGATTTTATTTTTGTTTTATGCTATCCTATTCATACACATACTCCAGGCTTGCAAACAAATGTAAATGATGATTTGGAAAGATGGCTCCTTTCCTATGAAATGCTATAAATGTTAGGATCCATGTTTTCCATTATTTTATTTTTTTTTTTATGTAGAAATATTTTCAGTTGGTAATTCTTGTAGGACACTGGAAAAGTAAAGTGCAGTGACATTAAATGTAAGAAATTACAGATACACTTTTTCAAGGACTCATTACTCATTCAGTAAAAACTTTTGAGGACAAAAATGTGGTCCCAGATGGGGAGAATACAATTACGGCAGTAACACAAGGATCTGAGAATTTGAATATTTGTTTATTTGCATCAGAGACCAGTATTTACACAGCAGTAATTACAAAGTTCTTCTGGCATTCAGCCGCTTGACTACATTAAAGATAGGGCATAGCTATCAAGGTCCCCTAGATTTTGGAGTCCAGGTTTCTCCTTTAGAGAAATTTAAGATGACTTTTTAATGGCATCAAACAGGACTTCA
Source organism: Parus major (assembly GCF_001522545.3). NCBI lineage: Eukaryota > Metazoa > Chordata > Aves > Passeriformes > Paridae > Parus > Parus major. The sequence continues at coordinate 49,059,273 of NC_031770.1, read as the reverse complement.
ATTAATGCTCCCTGTTACTGCATCTGAGACCCTCCTCCTGTACACACACTTGTTTTATGAGCAAGACTCATTCCCTGTGAGCTCTCTAGATTTAGCCTGTAAACCAGGCACTTGCTGTCCCTGCTTTGCACTCTTAAAATATGCAATCCCATTCCCAGATGCTTGCAATGCCAAGGTACATAAAGTGTAGCTGTCTTCTACGGTCCTTCTGTCTGAATGTCACTTTCAGAGTCACAAGGTTGGCCAAACACATGGAAATATGTTTTTACTCTTATTATCCAGCAGTAACTATTAGGAACCATGCTCAAGCCAAACTAGGACATTTAATCCATCTTCCAAGATTCAATAAATATTTAAATAATAGTTAGGTAAAGACTGCCAAAATTAATTTATTTTCTATGCAATTTTCAGGTATGGCTACATATTGCATGCTCCTACAGTTTAGTTCATACCTGAAACTCCAGGTTATTGTGTTGTAAAGAGATAACACTGAATCAAAATACTAGGAATTGCATCTGTAAGGCTCAGAGAAGCCCAGGCACTCACACTCAAGGGCAATTGTCCTCTAAGATATTTTACTGTATTAACTAAGATCATTAAGTACCATGAGACAAGCCAATCTCTGATAATGTCAAACATGACATAAATGGACATTACTAAAGAACAAAACTGAGTAGACAAGAGAGAAAATATTATCAACAACAACGATTGTGAGAAGGAAAACATATTTTTACCTGGTTCTAAATCTTTTCTTCGTGCGTAGCTTTTAATCCTAAAAGCAAAATGTCACACCTGTCACACCCATGAGATACATAAACAAATTAAACATGACCCAGATTAAGGACAAAAGCAAACATGGGCCTGCACTGACACAAGGTGAGCTCAGTGATGTTCAGAGATTAACTCAGCTGCACTCTGAGGATGGAGAGAGACTTGACAGCCAATGCCATGTTAAAGCACTGCAGAGCACTCTCACAAACTGAGATTCCAGTTGTCTCATCAGGACTGTGAAACACACATCACTCTAATCAGTCTGGTTAATCTCTTAACACAAGAAATAATTTTTATTTCTGAAATTCCAGTTCAGACTTCCCTGCCTATACACAAAATCCTCTTTGGACTGCAGCTCTGTATTCTCACAGACACACAAACAACCAAGCATTTCTTACTCTTCCACAAAACATCATTATTTACCATTATAAAGCTCAAATGATCTTTACCATATTCCAAAGAAAGGTCAATATTTTAAATGTTGATGAAAGTACCTATTCCTTTTTTTATTGGTTAGTCACTCTGTGGAAACATTGTTTTGTGAAAATCTCCTTTCTCAAGGAGACTTCTGTAAACTTTGTGACATTCTTTCTGTCAGCTACACCATCCCATCCCTGGAATTTCAAGATCAGAGGACAGCAGGATAATTTCTTGCAAAGTTAGTAAAGGTTTAAAGAGAAGTCATTCAAAATTAAACTTTCTTTAAAAACATCAGAAATCAAAAGAAGGAACAATTCTTTAACACAAGACACTGTTATAATTGTATGAGAATGTCTTTATCTGAATCTTCTGTTTTCACTGCTGTCTGGCTTAGGCACATCTGTAACTGCTGTATAAAGCTGCAGAGAGGCAACAAGCAATTACAGTTATTTTCTGAAGTCATATTAAGGTGTAGAAATGGTACTGGATGAAACACTGACATTAGAGAAGGCAGATGAAGATTGGTTGATATAAAAAATGGGATTTTGGACTCAGGGGCTTGCATTTTACTCACAGCATGAAGCAAAACCAGACAGGTTTTGTTTATTATTTGTTTGGACTGTAAAATTATGAGAAAGATTTTCCACTGAGACTGGGTGTAGAAATCTCCTGAGAAAGCATCTTCTGCCCAAACATGGAAAGCCCAAGAGACTCGCCTGGATGAACTTTGATACAGCACTATAAATAATGAGCATGTGTCTGGGAAACTACGCTGAATTCTGAGGTTTTTTGCATGTCATTCATCTCTACCCCACTAAAGAGTTATAGGAACAAAAGGACTCATCCAAGGTTTGCCACCATCCCTGTATCACAGCTTGTGCTCACGTATTGTACTTGAGCTTTTTAGTTCCCCTGTGTACAATGAAACTCCTGTATAGTTGCTGCTGCAGGAGGTTAAAAGTTTTTGTAGTAAATGGACAAAGGAGAGGAGAAATAAAAGCAAGCAGTAAGCAGAGAAAGCAAGATCTGGCTTGGGTTGGGCTCTGCCTAGGACTTGAATTTGTTCATTGCAAATGTAATTGCATTGTAATGGACTTGAATGTCCATTACATGACTACAGGAAGATCCCACCATGTGGCTTTTCCTCTACTCCTGCTGGATATATCAAATCATAACATGGCTTGGTTCACTCTCTGGATGCCCATGCATTGTAGAGGTCAGGCTCCTAAGGTCTGGACACCTCCCAGACCTTAGGAGCCTGCTGATTGCACTTGGCTGCACCACTTGGCATTTCTGCCTTCAGATCCAGAGCTCCATAGGAAATGATTTGGGGTAGAAAGGAATCATAGGAGCAAAAGCAAAGTATAATGAGAAAAATGTGGGCAGTCAGGTCTCATTAGTCTCTGTATAGACCTGAAAGTAGAGAGATCCTCCCCTGTCTGAAATACAAGTAGCTTCTGAAGCTCTCTGAAGAACCAAAGGAAAGGCTTTCAAATCAGAAATTTGCCAGACACGATGTTTGCTGTTTCCCTCTTCAACAGAAAAAATGTTTTCTGGTTCTCCCTGACTAAAAATCTAGAGGAATTTGTAAGTTTCCAGACAAGTTGAGAAAGGATATGATGTGGTGTGTGCTAGGCCATGTCAATCCAGGCAGGTTCAGGCTGCCCATTATGGCTTTTCCCATATTGTGTGCTGCTGCTGAATGAGCCAGCTTGGACACAAGCATCACAGAAATGCATCCAGGTAGAGAGAATCTGTATGAAACCCTTGAAGTGGAGCTTTACTCCTTACTGTGGTGAGTCATGAAGCCACTTAGAACTTTGAACAGCACCACACAGCTACCTATAGAGACCCTGGCTGCTTTTTTGTCAATGATGGCACAAGCTGCAGTTCATCAGGAGCCATTGTGTTCCAGAGGCAGGATTCAGCTGGGGAATTGGTGGCTCTTTTGAAGTTCTTGCAGTGAATCCACATTCACATTGCATTCCAGGAAGAACAGTTGGAGCCAGCAGTAACTACACTCAGTAGTGCTAGTAATAGCAAATGGCTGTAATTGAGATAAAAATTTTGTCTATAGTGTGCTAAAATATTGAAAAATAGTTTAAAATCAAAAAGTATATCCCACTAGCACCACCAACAATGTGAAACTGTTTTCTGTGTCAAAAAAGTGGGTCACATATTTTGCTTGTGTTTGCTTAGCACCTATCACTGTAAAATCCTGGTCCATGACTCACAAAGTGCCAGAAACATGCAGAAATTTCTTCTTGCTCTTTCCTGCTGCCTTCTCTTATTTCAATGTGATCTGAGAGGACAAGGATTTCTTTGACCATTATTAGTTAGAAAGCCTTTGAAAGTGTGATAGACATCCACATTCAACACTATTAGTTTTTTCCTGTTGACTATTTTACTAACAAAACCTTTTAAGTAAAGCAGAGGTGCTCATGAAGGTGTGCAAGGCACAGAGAAGTTCCTTGCACATCAGGTCAATGGAAGTGTGAACTACCTTGATGGCAAGACACACTTAGTTTTGGCTGATACCCTTAGTTCAGCTGAGACACTCCCATAAGGCCAACTGTAAATCTGTTCAGGACTGGAGAAATCAATTTATTCAATGTGTACAGGCATTACTGGAAAAGGGAGGTAGTATTTAAGATTTTCCTAATATAACATATGTTTTATAAATCTGAAACCCATTAAAGTGGGCACTGCCATGGAAAAATAGAACAGGATGATGATAATTACTAAAAACACTCATTATAGTAATCAAGAGTAGTAAAGGTCATGCAAATGAACAACATTCAGAGAACAGGATATGAGACACTGACTTCTCTGGACGGAGGGCAGGGAAAGAGATGGGAGAAAATGTTAAAGGGGAGTGCAAAGGAAGGAAACATGAGACAGAGTGAAAAGACAGCAAGTCTGTGTCATTTACGTCACAACTGCCTTAAACAAGAGCAGCCAGGAAGATGCTTCCGAATTTTTCCATTTCGGTAACACTGAAATTATTTATGTATGAAAATTGTAGAGAACCACAGTAATTTCGTTTTATAGTAAGGCACAGATGTTTGAATTCAAGCACATAGAACTTGATCATGAGCAAGATGGCAAAAAGGGAACCTGATGGAAACAAAATAAATTGAAGGGGTCTCATTTTTATACTAAAAATTCCTCAGAATGGATATGAACATTTTATCTCTCAGTTCTCCAAGGGTCTTGGCATAGGTCGGCTATTAAATGAAGGTGCTGAGCAGTTAGAGGAGTCTTCCTTCATAGGCAACATCAAAATGTTACTTGATTTTTCCCCTAGGCTCAAAAAGAATTATTTTCCATTTTTTCCAATCAAGGCTGAAGGTTCCCCTCCTCAACAGATCCTGATCAGCAGAGCACAACAGAAACTCAGCACAGTGCTAACCCAGTGTACTGAGATTCTCCTCAGCCCATGTGCTTCTGCATCCAGCTGGAAATTTATAGAGAGACCAGGGGAGGCACCTGCCTAGAAACCTCCAACAGCAGCAGGTACATGTTTTGATAAATCCTGAAAACAGTATTCACTACATTCATATGTAGCAATGATTTGCTGCTGGCATATGTCTTAAAGGAACTTTTGAAGCTTTCTTCATGGAATTCTTTTTCCTTCCCCGAGTTGCAAGAGCAAAATCAGAGGTGTGTGGGCAATGTCATGACTTAATAGGCAATTTCTCAAACAAGAAGTCACAAACATGATTTTTATTTCATTTTCTCAACTCAGCCTCAAGAAAATATAAAGCATTACGTTTTCTAGTTAAAATTTTGTTAGCAGATAGTTCTTTAAGCTGGCTTCTGTACTGTAAGTAAGGCTTAAATAACAATTGTTTTCTTTAGTATTACACTGCAAAGATTTGATTGATTGATCCAGCCTTCCTCTTAGTTAAGTGAAAAGTGAAGGAAATCAGTGTCATCCTTCACAAAGAGCAAAGGCTGACACACCAACTGGTTTTGTTCAAAGTAAAGCTACAGGCTTTGAAATTACAGCAGAAGTTCAGCTAAGACTGTGTGTAGGAGTTATCATGATGTTCTAATAATCCCTCAGTGTAAAAATGCATCCTGAGGAACTACAGGCTGAAAAATAGAGAGAATATGCACATCCACAAAGCCAGCTGTATCTTTACTGCATTCGATGTGAGAACTAAAAATCTCAGATAGAGGTAAATTCCTGTTGTTTTTCCTGTGGTAATGACTATACCTTTAATCTCTGTGCACCCTGAAAATTATTTGTTGGTTATTCTGCATACTAATGCTTAGCTCACTGCTTATCCCATGTTCCTTTATTCTTCTAACTCAACAGAAGATTTGTGAGGAGAACCTTATGAAAAAACCCAACAGTAAAAATTTGTCTCTGAATACACTTCAGCTCTTAATCAGTTGAGAAAAGCTATTTCTGTGCAGTTCATCAGTCATGTATATTTTAAAGATTTAATATTTCTCCTGAATTCTAGTTTACCTATCCATAAATACACATTAAAATAAACTGATGATAAAACATCTACAGAATTTCATGTCCTGATGCTCTGCTTCAATTGATTCTTGAGATATACTATTCCTCTTAAAACACAGGGAGTTAGTAATTTGTTAGTATTGTTTTCCTCCACAGGAAACATCTGATTTGCTGTAATTAGGCAAGGCAGCAATACATGCCATCACTCAGCAAACTGAACAGCCATCGACTTTCGTGATTGTTTGCCAATCTTCAAGCATTAATAGGAAGCCAACATCGCTTCTTTTGACGTAATCTCTGTACAGTAAATAGGGCACTTGTGCAAATTTGATGGGCTTCATTAAAGCTTGTGGAGCAAGAAAAAAAAAGGAAAAGATGGTGCAGTGTAATGGAGTGTAGCCTTGGGACATTCTATTCTGTGATAGGAGAGAGTTGCCAGGGGAAACTGCAAGATGCAGATGCCAAACATGTTTTGTAAGGGAAGAAACACTGATAGTGGAATGGTGTCCTTTCTTGCTCCCTTTTCTGTGTGACTGCAGAGCTCATAGCAAATGCTCATATTGCACCTCCTGTACTGTTATGTGTTGAAAGACTTTCCAGTTTTAAATTGTGCTAAATGAATGCTCAGCAGAAGTTTGTTAGTACCAAGCAAGTACATGGTTTGCCCAACAACACCTTAATTTTGAACTGCAATTCATTCAACTTCACGGGTACTGTGATTCACACTTTACAGACTATAGACCAAGGAAGAAGAGGCATACAGACAACCAACCTTCCCTCCTGCTGGTTTTTTGGTTGGTTTTCTTTTTTTGCCCCCCACTATCTGATTAGATCAGCTGTTTTTATCCAAGACATGCCATCAAATTTGAGACAGATTTGCAAATTAATATATACTCTAAACTTTATGTTTTTTACTGTATGCTACACTAAAGGAAAAATTTTTCAATCTAACTAGAAATTTATTTTTTTTCACTGTGATTTGTAACTGAGCCAGGTACCTTTACTAACAAAAGTACATATCACACATCAGGAATACAGCTTCAAGTAGATCAATCAACAAACCAGATAACCACAAATTTTCTTTCTGTTGCTTCCTTTTGATGTATCTGATTAGATTTAATAACTGCACCTGTGCAAAACCAATTCCTCCCTCGCACAGGTGAGCAAAGCAGAGGGCACAGAGTGGTTTTCTCATAAACATTATACCTCTGACATCCATCATGGCAGTTATTGCTATATCAGAGGGAGAAACCTGCTTTCTGTGAACATCCCAATTAGCCATTTGCAGTGAAGTAGGAAGGCCATAGCTGAGTATTTAAATCACTTTTTTTTTTTCCTAATGTCACAGCAGAAATCTTGCTGCCTTTGCTATAACACCTCTCTGAACACAATACCATACATATCAATCACCAGGAAGGGCAGACTGGCATAGCCTAAGTTCTGGCCAATAGTTAAAATGCATAACTAAGACAAACTGTCAGTGAACTGAAAAAAACTCTGGCAGGGAAAAAATGCCACTCACCTCAAGGCAAAGTGAATAAATCCTTCCATTTATATCTAATGCACCAGTTGCCCCAGCATAAAGAAATCACCCCTGGATCACCTCTAGATTTTTGTATACAAGTGTTTTTAATTTAGAGTTGCATTTGTGAATATCCCCATGCCACCAGAAGGATCCTGCCTTGCAATTAGCAACTCTGAACGTAGCTTGTAGAATACAGCTGCAAACCTTGTGATTTTATCCTGTCTCTAAGGAAAATCCTGAGGAAAAATTTCCTTTCTGTATCTCACAGCCTAAGCCTTCTAGTAAGCCTGTAATTCATCAGGTTATGGCTCACAATGACGAGACGCTCTTATGTAGAAATTAGATTTATCAGATGCTAAACCAAGCTGATCTTTAAAATGAGAACTACTTAATCCATTTTGATTAAATCAGCAAAGCTCCTAGTGAAAACCAACTAGAATATTTGAGAGAGAGCTACACAAGGATGGATTCTTTAGTCAGAAACACCAGTTGCAACTTTGTTGAAAGAAAGCAAGCCATTTCCACTAGGACCTCAGGGATGTTTATAAATAATACCTAAATCTGAGATGCTCTGCAGTGTTTTGACTACTATAGTCCTGTTTTAGATCCCTGGTTTTATATGTGTCTATGCTCTTTTCCCCTACACACATTTTATCTAGCTTTTATATGCTGCCTTTATTCAGAGCCATTCAGAGGTGCTCATATATGAACCGTATCTCTCTTATTGCCTTTGTGATTTACAGAGTGAGAAAGAGGCACAGCACTCCAGTGATTTATCTGAGACAGTGGACAAGGTGAGACATACAGATGTGTGCTCTGCTCAGGAAATCATGTTGATAGCCACACACAGGCACAACGTGAAACATTTAACGAACAATTACTGGAACCAGAAATCCATCTGCCTATGAAATACTGCAAAAAAAACCCACAAAACAAGTAAAACTTAACATCACCAGCCCCCAAAATATCTGAGCACAAGGTTTATCTCAAAATACGAAATAAATGCTGTATAACTTGGAATCTGTGGAGAGACTGGGGAAAAACTACTTCAAGTGAAAAAAAGAAAATTTATCAATTTTCAACAATTTCACCAATAGCACCAGTGGATGAATAGGAATTCATATTTCTTTTAGTGATTGAAGTATCACATATTGTTCAAAGCAATCTAATTTAGTCAAATATTCTGAGACCACATTTAATCTCTTGGACTGGATGAATAGCAGGTTCTAGACCACGTGATGAAACTGAGTAGGCACAAATCTTTGAGGGGCTTTCATAAAACTGTGGTCGAAAATAGATGGTCTTTAAGGTCCCTTCTAACCCAAACAACTCTATTATTGTCTTTTTATGTTGCATTACCCACAGGCTTTCAGCCTTTAACTGAAATGAAAGGCTCATAAGAAGAAAATAAATCAGACTAATTCTAAAACAACTATTACAGGTCTCAAAGTTATGGCTCAAAATCCCTGTCTTCCCTATCTAAACTACATGGGTCACAATTCAGTCTGGACAGAAAATTTGATTTACTGGTAATCTGTAATCATTTTCCAATTTAGTTATGGAACAGATAGTTAACTAGGCACGTATAAGGTTGTCTATCATGTGGATCCTTCAAATAGGTATTAGATGTGTTTTCTCAATGAAATACAGAGAGAAGTGGTCAGAAAGAAGTGATGGACAGGTGCTACTTAAACTTTTGCTTTACTGATGTGCAGCTGTTCTTAGTAAGTCATGAGCACAGGGCTAAAATGAACTCTGGGATTGATGAACCACCTCTACACTCTACATGTAAAGATTCTGGTTTGAGATTGAGGCCTAGCAGTATGGTTGTACTGGCAAGGCAAGGCCAACACAGTCAGCTCTCTGTTGAGGACAGCCACCACAGCATCTGCTGATAGCAGCACTTTCCCCCTTCTTTACCCTTTTAAATACCTATATGACTATAATTTCAGGGAGAAAATATTTATTTCTTCTTTACTGTTAAAAGTCAAATATCTCTATTAAGGTGCTGTTCTGAAAAAAGAGGTGGCTCTCTATCTATGGAGAAGACCAAGAAACTGAGTTTATGCCTGTTTTGAAGTGACATAGCACTGGCTTTCAGTTTTGCAAGGTTAATATTTCCAAGCCCTGCACTGTTTAAAAAGTCTCTATGTGGGGCTTAAAACTGGGAGAACATTAGTGATGCTCCTTTTCCCAAATTTCAATTCCCCCAAGTCCTACAGATATACTGGCTCATTGTCTGGGTTAATACATACTTTCTGTGCCACGGATTACAATTTTGGACAGAAAAAAATTGTTTTTTTTATTTTTCTTACACACAAAAATGATTAAAGTATAACTTATTTGGTAATGCTGATGACCTCGATTATTGGATGGCCCATCCTTATTGTCTGGGAAAGTACCAATGGAAACATTCTAGGGAAGAGGAACTAGCTCAGCTTTATTCTTAAAAACCAAAAACCTAAATAACAAAACAAAGGAACAACCAAGAAAAGGAGGAATTCTTTTCTTCCTGGCAGGTTTTTGATAATGTGAGTTGTTAGAGGCCTCATATTTGTATCCAGCCATGCTGTGACACAAGGTCAGACAAGATGCATCCTGCCTGGTCACTGGTTAGGAGAATATTTCTAAGTAATATTCTGTCTGCAGAATAAATAACAGAGTAAATAACCTCAGGCAGTCAGAAATTCTATTGAAACTCAAGTGCTCTACTGTATAAATTAAGGGTTTTTTTCTGTCAGGCATTATTTTCTGAAGAGATTGAAATATCAAGAGCCATGTAACCGTTCTTTGTACCATCAGAATTAATTTCTAAAATTTTTCCAATATTTTGTAAATGGGCATATGACCTGGAAAAATTTCCTCTTGTTGATAATACATGAAACTGTTAGTAGGTGTAAGAGTGATGTTTAAATACTCTATGCTAATAAATATCTAAGTAGCTTTAGAAACAAACTCTTTGTTGAAGAGACTATGTACCTGTATAATTTTGGGAGCAGCTATAACACAGTCTGTTGAGAGAGGATCAAGTGAAAAACCATTTGAAAACCAGCTTGTGAAAGACATCCACTAGAAAAAAATTACTTTTTGTAAAGCTTCCTAAAGTGAAAAAACTTACAGAATTTTTTACTTTTTTCATTGCAGAGGAGCTTGAGTGACCCCTCATGCTGCATGGCTTTTGTATGGCAGGCACATCAGATCATCGGATACAAACTGAAAACTCATTAAAGGAGATTATGGAGCAAACTGTTGACCTTTATTTTGTCACATCACAAGATGCAGGTGGTGATGTGTAACCTCCTGCTAAGAGCTGCTTAGTGCCTGAAGAGTGGAAGGTAACCAGCAAGGCAACTCTTTAATGAAGTGATTTCAGTGGTGGATTGGGCTGAAGGATTTACAAGCTTGTAAATTTAAGGCTTGGGCAAACTGGTAGATATCAGTTTAAAATGGTGAGCAGCTTGATACTAAAAGGAACATGATCCATGTGCTAATAGGTATTGTGTTTGGTTTTTTTAAACAAAATGGTTTTAACTGGGCAAATAGTATACTATTCCTCAAGTGATGGACAATTCTGTGTCCTAATTTCAAAATGCTAATTTAGATGGATGGCCCTTTGGCCTAATCTAGAACAGCTGTTTCTGATCCAAAAGTTTTTCTTACACTTGCTATTTTCATTTTAAATGAGAAAAAATATATCATCTTCAATTAAACCTGATTTTCTTGCTCGTGTATTTTAGTATTTTGTCACGTATCTGGGAAATCACAATGTTAGTGGGACAGTACTCTTAATTCTGACTTTAACCTAGGTGACTTGTATGTTAATTAACTAAATGAAACATATACAGATTACTTAGCACAGAGAATAAGAAACCTGGGGTCTAGCCAGAATATAAAACTCTATAGAAGTGTGCATACAAGGAATTGTTGGACTGCTTTATTTGGCTTAATGCATGCTTAAATCATATTAATCTGATAATCTGCCACAAACAACTTTTAAAACAAATTTCTGTAGGCTGATTTTTATATTGTGCTTTTGTGTGGCATAAGTTGCAACTTGTGCAGCATGAAGTTATTACTTATTTTGCTTAATTCCTTGTTTTGAATCTTTCTATTCAGATATCAACAATCCAGACATGTGATCTCATAGGAGAAATAATAAGGCTACTTTCTGACTGCATAATAGCATTTCTCCCCTTAAACCTTTTCCCTATACTCCTACTACATTATAATGTTAGACATGGTTATTTCTCCAAGGAAAACCAAATTCTGCCATTACTGCTTCTTTTGATAACTGTGTAAGTTCCAGAAACTTTTGGTCATCAAGAGCTTGATAACCCCTTATCAATCAAAAAGTCTGCTTTATTCTTTTGTACCCTTTTACAGTCAAAATACTTTTTTCCCATTATTTAGTACTATAAACAAATTCTTAATTGCAAAGCATATAATATTGTGGCAATACATATTTTAATTGTTGTTTTGAAAGGTATTCTGTTAGCTTTAATATGACGTTCCATGCCATGTATATCACTTCAGACACAGATTCAGGTTTAAACAAAATTTATTTCCTCTATGTTTATATTTTAAAAAAGATTTTCACTGGAGAATTAATTATTTGTTCCAAGCTGATGTTCTAATCATCCATACTTTAGACAAGAAACTGTCAATAAATGTACAGTACTGCTCTATTTTTAAAGCATTTTTCAACTGCTTTGTATCAGTTTCAAATGTATTCTGACAAATATTTCAGAATAACTCTAGTTATTTTAAAATATCACATCTTCAGCATGAAGTTTTTATCTTTTTATGGGTCAATCTCACCAGATAAAGTTTTCCAATATAAACAGCAAGTGTATCCCAGTACTTTTTTTACCTTTCTGTTCAGTCTGGCAAATACATGATAAATAGAAGTGTTAAGTCTTTCTGATGGAGAAACAAAGTGATTTCTGAATTTCTGAAAATTACCCTTGCTTATTTAAGAGCAGAACCAACAACACTAAAACAAACTTATAACTTGAGTAAATATCTCTGATCACATCTGAGTGTTCCTCCACTGCCAGATGAATGTCTGCCAGATGAAGACTCGATAGAAGAAACTTGACTGGGCATCAGAGCTCTGTGTTGGCTTTGCTTTGCTTCCTGCAGGAAAGGTAAGGGTCTGGTTTGTACCTCTTGGGTTTTCAAATTAAATACTTCCAGTGTGATCCAAGTGTATGCAACATAACTAGTTTTTGAATTCACAGAGAGATTAAAAAGAAACCATAGTTCAACGCGTGAACAGCCCCATTCATTGCAAGACTGTTACCTCATGTAAATAGTATTTTAAAATATCAGCACTCTTAACTATTTTGTTACAGAAAGTATGTAAAAACAGATGGGGAGTACAATAGGAAGATTCATGCAATGTGCTCTGAGAATTGCTCTTTTGAGAGAAGCATTTAACAATACACAGTAAAAGAAGATTTTTTTTAACTTTTACACTTTTAAGTTCTTCTAAAGAAGAGAGACACAACTTTCAAGATGTGTTCTTGTCAAAGAGTGAGTTAAAGCAAGGGTCTGGTTTAACTGAATGGTAAGGGAGATTCAGACCACTGGAATCAACTGCACATATAGAAAAAGGAAATACATGATGTGATACATGAAGTTACTGCCACTGCCAAGCATTAATACCAGAACAATCTTATTGCTTTACAAACACAGACTTACTGCAGAGCCAGGCAGCATGCAAAGCCTAGTTTAGAGCTGACATGATTTACTTTTGGCTTCATCACCATCACTGGCCAAATAACAGAATTTGCTGCATTCTGTGCTCTGTGTAATGCATGAATCTTTTTGGTTATTATGCTATGTAAGTTAATTTCATGGTGGAATAGTGAATCAGCTGTGCTGCTGCCCTTGCACACAGACATCTTAAAACTAACTTTAATTTTGTATTTCCTACTGTCTCTTGGGATTTCTGTTACTTCTGCGAGGCAGTTGCAGAATTTTCCTTCTACTGAAAAAGGATCATTTGCAAATATTTCAAGACCAAATTTTGTTCTTGTCTATCTGGAATTTCTTAGAATTGACTTCTGGAGTATCTTGTGTTTATGCTGTGGCTTGGGAAAAAAAATGTCACTTCAGTAGATTGAACTCACTGACAGTAAAGGACCATTATGAGGAGATTTACTTCAGCCCCCTTTCTTTAACTTATTTAATCATATCTCCTTAAAAACATACAATATATTGACTGGTCTGTAATACTACTGCAGTGAAGTTCAAGAGGTCTAAGAGACAGAGCCATTTTCAGATATTTTCATTAGATGTATTTAGCTGCCATCTTAAGCAGTAACTATAGTGTCTCCTTTCTCTGAAACAGAAAAACACAAGGACTAGCAACATTAGGACTGTAGCAAACAATTTTGCAGCACATTATGTGCATTAACTAAAGTATAGTCATTACTTTTTCACTCGTTATGAAGAGCTACATAGTTTTAGATTATGTTTTGGAAAGATCTGACATACCTCTGACTGGAAGAGTGCCTGTTCTGCTGTTATAGACAAATAATCAAAAGTGGCATCTTCAGGCTGCGTATCTTTGGTGATTTTGACATGAGGTCCTTTTGCTCTTCAAATTCATGCGTTGTCTTTGAATCAGATATTTTTTAACTTGGTGTATTAAGAGCATGGGTTTTCTGACTCCATTTTAATACATATCTATTAGTCAGCTTTAATGCATTTAACATGTTAAACATTCATTTTGTATCATTCTAAATTGTTAGCAGAATGTTCTATTCAAGTCTTGATGTTTGACAAAAACCTATGTGTGCTAATAGCATTAACATTATGAGTAAAACTTAAAAGCTAATTAAAAAACATAATTTGACGTGTTCTGTTGTCCAGATTCTAGTTTTATTAATGCTATACAATTTTATATAAATTAGTATAATTCATATAAGCCTCTTTTAACTGATTTTGTAATCATCATTTTCACTTTTCTCCAGGGTTGATGTTAACCTGCCAGACTTGTTATTGCCTGAATTAGTTTTTTCACTCTGTTAAATGCTGAATTCATTTTTCTTCCCACCCTGCTGAAGTTCAGTAGCATCCCAAGACAAAGTTCTAGGGCCTCTTTGCTGGTGTCTGCAAGGGCCTCTTGCAGCCTGTGACCAGCCTTTTCGATTATTCTCTTCTCTGCTGTGAAACCAACAGAGACAGATGAAAATTGCCATCAACAGCAGTACTGAAAAGGTTGAACATTTCCATTCCATCAGCAGAGAGCTGTGATATGAAAGGTTCAGACTCCCTTCCTCGCTGGTGAAAATAATTCTATCTTCCTTAAAACTTCTTTGTCTTTTTCCCCCTTCTACCATCAATAGCTGCTCCCCTAGCACAGGAATGAGTCATTGCTCCTGTCCCTACCTCTTCATTCTAAAACTGGAAACAGAAGATGCTCTGGCTATTCTAGGAACTGGGAATTGGTCCACACATTCTGAACACTCAGTAAACACTTCAAGGAAAGAAAGACAGAAACTGCTCTTCTTGGAAGTCAGAAGTACTATGAAAGCGATATTTTGTCAGTGTAACATTGAAACATTTATCTCTGATGTAAAACTGGACAAAAAGTGCATGTACTGAATAACTTTGTTATTTATTGTGTCTCTTCAGACTTCTCTCACAGTGTCATTAATGATAACAGTACTTCAAAGATAAAGAAGAGATTAATCTAATGATCCACTCCTATGAACTGTTCATACCCTTGAGCCACATCTACCAAACTGTCCCTTTTTGAATGGGCTCAGATCCTGGAACATCCTATTAACTCTGAGGACTGACTGCCAGAATATGTGTGAATCATCTACTGTGAAGTGATGCTTAAAAAACAAATAATAAAAATAAATTACTTCAAATATAGGAAGAAGATTCTGCAGTTCATTTTCATTACAGCAGTTGTTTATTATGACTCAGGAAGTACAAATTCTTATATAGAAATTTCTGCAATACTTGAATTCATGCTAGTCCCCTCTAACTATTTTTTCTCTTTTTTTTTTTTTTTTTTTTGTTGAATTTATCTTGCTTGACTTTAACGACCTACCTTGTATTGAATTATATTAAATTAATGCAATTCTGTCCTCAGAACAGTGGCCAAAGAACATGGAGCAAGGATTTCATTATAATTGAAAATAATATGGATACATTTCCAAGCTTGTTAAAAAAGCAATATGGCAGAAAACTTCAAGGGTCAGTTTGCAGTAAAAATGAAAAAGTGATGGGCTACACAATTACCAATTATTATATAATTGGTGTATGCACTATGTTTACAACATACAGTGTAACAGTAATGATTAGGAGTGCATGCAGAATCACAGAATGCCTGTAAAACTGGTTTATGAAGTTTAAATACCGGGCTTTGTAAACAAAGTCACATTAATGAAGTATCAAGAGGGGACAGGATTGTATTGCCACAAAATTCTGATTAGTTTTGACACAATACCAGATTAAATGAGCATAAAATGGCAAAATCTGTGCTGGGAGGACTGCAGAAGTGAAGTTAAATGTCAGAAACATATACAATAGTTTTCCCTTTTCCTGATCTGTGTGCTATGAAATCTAGGTTCCCTTTGATATTTGAATCCTTTATGTAAGTTTAAAGGCTGGATCATTTTTAGGGGAGAAAGAATAAACATGTGCCAGTTATTTCAAAAATTACTGGTTAAAGACCTAGTAAGATTGAGGGTTTCACACTGGAGCAGGTCTTGAAACAAAGCAAAATAATTATTATTATTTATAATAATAATATATTTTGGCTAGTCATGCTGGTACTACTTACAATCTCATGCTCACATAATCACTCTTCAGATTCACTGTTTTTCTGCTTTTGTGAAATCAAACATTTTTGATATCATCTCTTATTTCAGTTGTCAGGATAATTTTCATGTATAAGGACCAAATATTACTTGTTCCTCTTTGAGATCTTCCTTGAAGTGGAAGAGAGACTTTAATCGAATTGGCAAGATCAAGACCAACAGTAAATCACAGATGCATTATGCTTTCTGCTTTTCTTACAAGATCAAGTAGTAAATAAGGTTTATTACAAGATGCCCATAATCAGGCTGCAGAGGCTTTCAGGAGATATAAGAAAGGATTGGACAAATTCATGGAAAACAGGTCTATAAACAGTATCAGGAAGAGGCAAAGTTCTGACGTCTCTAATACAACTGGAGTAAAGGTGGAGTAGAAGGTGAGTGTGTGACTGAAAGCCACCAGGTTTGGGTGTTCCCCCTAAGCTGCATCTCCAGCTGCCATTAGAACACTAGGATAGAGGGATCATCAATCTGACACAATAGGGCAATTTTTTTTGTTCAAAAAAGGATGATTGAAATGGATAAGAGTGATTAAAATAAGATTAGTTTAAAAATAAGACAAAAGTAAGTTTGGTAACACAGAAGATAAGGCAAAATAATTCTTACAATGGACACAACCACAATGAATATAACAAGGACAGATAAATAATATAAGGGGAAAGAACAGCTAGAAATACACAGATGCAAAGAATAAAATACAATAAAATTTCGAGAAGGAAAAAGCAACTTGCCACAAATAGGAGATAGAGAAATGTGAAATACAACTGTCAGGAATCATACCAAACAACTAATAATCATAACCAGAAAATAATGTAGAAATGAATGAGGGCAGTATGATTTCAGACTTATGTGCCACTATTAATCATAAGTGAACAAATAATCTAGAATAATCAACAGATGAAGTGAAACTGGTCTTAATCAAAATCTCCAGTTTGACTTCATATGCTAGGTACAGGGGTCAAAGATACAATGAAATGTCTGGATCCAGTGCTCCAATAGATAGATGTGTTGAGGATCTTATTCTGCAATAACTTTAGTAGTACTAAAAATTCTTTTAAAATAAAGACACAGGCAATGTCAAGGGATCTAATACATCTGGGCTACTTACACAGTGCTTCATTTTAAGTCTCTGTATAACTCCTCATAGTTTAAATAATTAAGCTGTATTTAAAGTTAGTAATACTCTATTAATTTCGCTTTAAGTATTGTTCTGAATACTTCAGTAAGCAGAGTGGTGAGGATTTGCAGAAGTGTGATTATTTATGAGCTTGGAAGTTTGTTACAATGAAAGTCCTAATGAGCTAGATACAGATCCAAGTTCTGTTCTCAGTTTTACTGCTGTAAATCCAGAACAATTCTACTGATGTCATTGGGCTCTGGGATGAGACAGAAAGAAAAGCATGTGCTTCAGTACAAAAAGCTAAAAGAAGACTTAGGCTAACACAGGATATGACTGGAGAAAGTCAATTAATGTTTTTGCTCTAAAAACCAAGCAAATACTTTTCCCTCCTTCCAAATTTGCTGTAGTACAAAAACACTAGTCACATTACATACAGCCAGCAAATTTCCAAACAAGAGAACATGTGTAGATGTGTCTAAAGCTCATCTTCACCCTTTGGAAAGAAATCATATAGCTTTTGCATGCAAAGGATGAAAGCAAATGCCAACACCCCTGCAAAATTTCACAGCGCACGTAACAGGATGAGACAGGAAGCTGCAAGTATCTCATGCATCTCATCAGTCCTTTCAGTCTTCCAGACTGCTGTGTGCATCAGGCTAGCCTGCTCTTGGCTGAGAATTTACCCTACTCATACTGTTAGTGAAGTTATCCTGGACTTGTATCGCTGAAATTAAAAGCCTTCTAGATGTTGAGAACACTGCAAAGTCTGCTGACAAGGACTTATGAGCTATAGACAAAGATATAGGATTTAGGGCACATAATAAGGCTGAGTGCAAACTCTTTGGAAACTTGATTCAAAAAAGGCAATGGAAGGACATAGAGCCCATCAACAAGAGGATTTGTTCAGAGATAAAAGGAGAGAATGAAGCTTATATTTAAAGAAAGAAGGTGTGTGCTGATCATGATAAACCTCATTTATTTTACACAGGAGCACTCTCTATATCCAGTTCATAGTATATAATTTTGTATTTATAATAATCATATTGTACATTTAAGAAAAGTGGGCTGGACAAAGCACTAAAAGATATAAGTATTAAGGAATTCTGCAGTGCAAATGGGAATAAACTGGGCTAACTTATAAAACACCATAAATTTATATGATGGGGATTCACAGTTTGGAGCATGAACCATTTATCACATTTAATCAATCATAATCCTTCCAGTTACTTTCTTTGTCCTCTCCTTAGTCTATTAGCAACCTAGTAAGAGGATTAGATCACATAGCCCAAAAGCAGTAGTACTCATTCCAAACTCCCTCATTAAAATGATCTCTTGCTAGATATTTTCCCCAATGAAAAGTATTTATTCCATCACTATTGCTAACAGTTCAGATTGATTAAAAAGAATTACAGAGTTACAGGTTTGACCTGGACAGCGTGATCTTCAAGGTTTCTTCAGGTGCCTGAAATGTGAGATCCACCATTAAAAATCAGTTACCCCAGACTCACAGCTCATGGAGTCAAGCCTGTCCACAGGCAAGATCCTTCACTCTGGATGTCACAGTGGCTCCCAAGGCACTTTTGGCTTACACTGCTAAGGGAGCATCCTCAGGCTGCAGGTGTCATTTCTGCACCACAGACCTGGCAGGAGCCAGACTCACTTCAGTGATGTCTACAGAGCTGGAGAGAAGAGGACTTGCTTTGGTCTAGACTGGTCTGATAGATCTCCCTCAAACTGACATAAGAAGATTCTAATTTCACACACTTGTCAGTCTGTTTCTCTCAAACTGCATTTTAAACAGTGAGAAAGCCTTGCTGCAGTGTTTTTCATCCATTGAGGAGGATTTGCAAATGGAATATTGTCTGTAGTTTCACTTTTTGCTCCTAATGTGATTTAAAATAATTATTTTAACACTTAATTTGGATTAACTAATTACATTAATAAGCAATGACTAATTAATTTGTAACATCAGAGACTTTCCAAACAGTTTCCAAACACTCTTCATTTAAGAATATTTCTTGCCTTTTGTAACTTCCTTGCTTATCTGTTACAATATTACACTAATAATGAGCCAACTTCTTGCTTATTTGACTATAATAAAAGAGATGTGGTGAAACCAAATTGCCTAAGTACTTTTTCAGTTATCTTCTCTTTTCCCAAGTTTCTTACAGAAGTTATGTCTTCCTGACCTATTGTCAAGCCAGCATGTTAGGCACATTGCAATTTCAGGTTGAGAACCTACTGCTGTGTAATAAATTAGATATTAGGTGCAGATCTGACAGTGTCTTGAGAAGCTAAAATGCCAGTTTAAGCATTTGAAGTCATAGATTAGAATCTTGAGTTGGAAGGAACCCATAGGAATCATTTAGTACAGGTCCCTGTTTCATGCAGGACTACCTAAAACTAAACCATATGGCTAAGAACATCATCTGAAAGAAATGAAAAAACACTTTAGGTGTTGAGGAGACAGTTTTTCATCCTCGACCTTACAATGATAATAGGAAAGCCCTAGGATTTTGATTTAGCCTAAATTCTAGTTAAGGCTTAGTGCTTTAGCTATTTATCTTACATTGCTGCAAAAAAAGGGTTCTTGCTTTGGCTTATAATTTTACAACACAAATGGGATACAAATAGAAGAGAGTTTTTTCTGATAATTAGTGTTGAACTGTGTTAATCCCATGTTTGCAATAATGTATAACAAAGCAGCAGAGCATTCCCCACAGGGCTTGGCTGGGGCTTTGAAATACTCTAGGGTCAGGTCTTTCTTTACATTGAAATTTTGTCATTTTAGTAAATAAAAGACAACTAAGCAAGCAAAAAAACCACAAAGCCAGAACTCCAGATTTTAAAAGATCCAGTTCCATTCATTGTTAACAACTGTAATTTTTAGAAAAAATAAAGACTCTTAGCATATTCTTAACTTTCATTACAAGTAAAAACATTACAGCTGAAGTGATTGTGCTTGTTCTGGTTTCGGAAAGGTATTCTCCAGTTCAGTGCTCCCTTGTTCCCCCTTCTCTCCTGAGCGTGGCTGGAGAGGAGAATTGGAGGCATAAAAGACAAAGATCACAGGTTGAGATAAGAACAATTTACTGGAAACAGCAGCAAGATAAGAACAGTAACAGCAACAAAGGAATGACAGAGGGTAGAAGAAGAGAAGAAAGGATCCACATAGGAGAAAGCCAGCCTGGTAATAGAAAATATTGGATGACTCCCTCAGCCATGTTTTCTCAACAAGCAGGAATCCCTTCTTGCTGGAAAAGACTCCTTTTTCCCCACCCCCAGCAATGAAGTGAGGTGTCACAGAATAACCTCTGTGTCCTGGCCATCCCCCTCCTGCTTGCTGCAAAAAATTTACCCTGTCCTGGCTGGAACCAGGATAGTGCTGTAGCATCAAATGTTAAAAATCCAACGAATCCTTATGTCAATAAATCGGCAGAATGGTACAAAAATGCCCTAGGAAATATATTATGAATAACATTAAAAGTCTGGATGAAGAGAAATCAGTGGGAATTTTACTATTCAACATGACAAGGTTCCACTGAAACAGAGTATTTTGTTTCTTTTCAGTATTTATCATTTATTTATACTGTGCTACTACTCAGAGGCTCAGTATTTTATTCATAGAAGAGTTGTGAGTCCCAAAACTAATTCAAGAGTTTACACAAATGAGCATTGGTTGCATTTTGTCTTATTATTCATTATTTATTAAAGGATTTCTTGTAGCAATGTCATGTATCGACTCAGAGGACAAAAACAATAATGTGACTCAGTGAGTGACACCATATTTCATGTAAGTGAGCACAGAAAAAGCTATCTAAAAACTGAAATGTATTTGCATAAATTATCTGGTGAATAATTATGACTAACAAGAACATTAAAACAAAATCTGGACCATCGCAGAAGAAGGCTACACAAAAAGCAGCCAAGAACAAGGCAAATTATCCTGTGCTGAGTTCTGTAGTGCCACAGCTGAGCTGCCACTGGTCTTTGAGCTGCATCATGTCAGGCTGGCTCAAGTACTTCAAATTGCTACAAGTTGCTGCTGTCTTGTCTAAATAAACCACTTACAATAAATTATTCAAACAATTCAAAATCTCAGAACACATTGGTTTAATAATACAAACTCCAGCAGTTTCCAGTTGGCTGTCACTCCTTACTATGCACTTCAAAAATATTTTCAAGTAACATGTTTGATCATAGTAACAACATAGAGACAAAGGTTTTACAAATGTTTGAAAACGTACAAAAAGAACAACTAAATTAATACATGTGAGTTATTTTTCTCTGTGGTACTCTTGTTTGAAACATGCGAAGTAAGACAAGGAATTAATTTGCTGCTTGCAATTTCTCTGGTTTTCCCATTCTGCCTAGGTTTCCCTATGGCTGAATGACAATAGAATAAGCTAGATTTAGAAGGATCTACCACAATTTTGTGCTATGTGATATTCTGCAAGGTGAAGTTGCCATTCAACCCAAATAAATCAAATACTGTGTAATAAATCCAAATACATTTTAAATGCTCAGCCTGATTTCCATATTTTTGGAGAAGAACACTGCCATTTTCTTCTTCTGACTGAAATTAATCTAAAAGAGGAAGCAAAATCTGCAGAAAATGAGGGCTCTAACTGGGTTCTACATAGAGTACCGCCTTGCACACCCCACACTCCAATTTCTGCCACTGTTTTTTTCTGCCACAGCAAATGGAGAAAATAGAAAAATTTATACTAACATCTAGAGCGCTGTGAAGTAGAGATAGAAATTAAATTCTGTAGGTGTTGGTTCCTTAAACCGAACACAAAACTTCTCTTATTTTACTTAAGTTTTCTCTTCATGGAACATAAACTTAACACTTCCTTAGGTCAGGATGAAAATATTAAATACTATGTCTTCTGTTGGGCATCTGCTTCCACTTGAGAGGCCTCCTAGCCAGGAACAAATGCTGACATTTTGGTCTGCTTCGAGATCCACTCAAGACTCTGCTTGCCCAGCTTTTACTCTGAATTTTAACATTATGACTGACCAGTTGATACTACTAAAATGGTGATTTATGTTTGACCTATATTTTCAACTGGTGCTTTTCTCTCTCATTTTTTTAAAATTTTGTTTTGTTTTGTTCAACTACAAAATCATTGTAGCTTCTACCAAACAAGATTTTGAATAAGAAAATTTTCTGTATTCCTGAAAAAAAACAAGGCTTTTTCATTAAATTGCCCTCAATGATGCAGTGTTTGACTTACTCCATTTGGTATTTGTTTGATGGTTTGCTGATCTGCTACAAAACTTGTTATGAAAACTCAGGAAGTACTCTGGATCTACAATGCTTCTGTTCTCTTATAATGAGATTACAAAAGTATTTATCTCACAAAGCTTCATAAAAATCAACACTCCAAAGAATGGAGGTAAATTACAGTAGAGAGAAGATAGACAACTGCTTGGACAAAAAATAGAGGAGAAAAAAGCTGTTTCTGGGATATTGCCAAAGAGCCTCAGTAAATTTTATGGAGAAGTAGGCTGAACCTAATTTTCTTGTTTGTTTTTAAGGCCTCACTGAGGATTTATGTAAGTTGCAGTGCTTGTTGTCAGTAGTTTCAAGTGGCCATGTCCACCCAAATTACAAGAAGATTTCAGTCATGGAAATATCTTTTTGTTGTATTTTCACAGTCTAAAACATAGTCTGTACCTCCATACATATGTTATTGTAAAAATCCAGAAAAGTTCATATGCACTTCAGGATTTTGTAAAAGCAAACTTTTGAAAAGCTTGAAATCAATATAAAATCTTTCCCAGATTTATGTTTGTTTTTTCAAATGCCAGTGAGGGTCTGTATACATTATAGAAATATATTTATATAAAGCAAAACAGGGACACAACCCCCTTAATCCACATGTGTTGAAAATGACACATTTTTCTATGGAAGTTTGTTCAGCTGCTGTCAATAAGGTCATTATTTAACTGTTTTCTAGATGGAGGCAGTTTATCTTATAAAAATGTTTTATTTTGTTTTTTAAAGGACATGGTTCAACCTTGGCTTGGCTTTTGCAGTGGAGTACAGCAAATCCTTTTTCTACAAACAAAATGTTCTAATTTACTGCCCTCGATAAGATCCCCGGGCTTGCTTAAATTGTTCAAAGTGTTAGAGGTGCAGCCTATGCCAAAAACTGTACTAGTATAAATATTGCATATATTTTCAATTTGTGGGTGAATGTAATGCAAAACAATTTTGGTTGTTAGGCACATTGCAGGCAGGCTCTGCAGGCTTCCCACACACATCGCGACCAAAGCACTTCAGTCCTGACAGTTAACACCATATGATGTTCCACTCCTGAATTACCTTATGAGCAGCAACTGCCAACTCTGTCTGTGAGTTTTGGAATATTCAAACCCTGTAGACCTGATGACTGGTTTGATTTTTTTAGTTTGTTTTCCTTAGCATCCTGCTCTTTACACACTATGCATGTCTGCTTGCTGTGAAGGATTCCTTCTGCATACTTAATTTTGCTTCCTGGTAAGCCAATTTTGCTCAAATTACTTTCATTTAAAATCATGGGACACCTTCTTTCAAAGTGAAGCTACTGGGTTTTTTTTCTCCACCTTCTGTTAATATAATAAAGTTGTGTTTACTGAGACAATGGACACAGAAGTTGGTCTTCAATCTCTTCCTAAAATTTCTTAGCACTTAAGAAAATGGTTAACCCTCTGTATAAATTGACTCAATTGACTATTAGAAGATATACACTCAGTACATTGAAAGGAGAATGCCCCAAAAAGTGTCACAAATAAATAAATAAATAAATAAATAAATAGATAAATAAATAAATAATTTCTTCCTCCAGCAGTACTGGAAAGAAAAAGCAGCAGGTTGTGGGGAGGGAAAGAATAGTCTGGTTTTGTGCTTTAACTTGGAGTAATATTGGCTCATTCTTTATTACACACTAGAATTTTTATGGCTTTGTTCCACAGTGGTCAGATGAAGAAACCTTAGAGAATGGAGAAAACAGGCAAAGTAAGGATTGGCTGCTTTGGAAAGACACTGAAGTCCCATGAAGGCTTTATTTTATTCAATGTTGCCCTGTATCATTTATCCTATGAGAGCTCAGCATCATTTGTGGCTTTGGAGCATTTGTCATAGCAACCAAATTGGTACATGCCTAACAAGGCAAAGTGTTGTCCAGTCATACTTCCTTCAGACTCTTGCTGTCAAAAAAGATTTGTAATAAAGACTATAAATAACAAAGCTATAGCTGTAGTCCATGCACAGAGAAAGAAAATTCAAAAAATCACTATTTGAGCATACATGTAGAAATAATTTTGGAAATAGTGTTTACAATATAATCTGTACCTATAGGATTGGAGAAAGTCATTAAATTAATGGTGTCAGAAAGCCTACATACCACCTACACACCAGTAAAATCAAAAACACAGAAAAACGTAGCCAGCTGAAGTAGTGCAGGGAATCCTAAGTTTATTCAATATCTTTAGGTAATTTTTTATTATCCTAAGACAATTTACATTGAATTCAGAGTCAAATCAAGATCCCTAGGCATTCTGGGTGTTTTCAGAAACAAGTCCTGCTGCAGAGTGCCACCAAGAGAATGTTGGTTTTTGGACGGGCATTTAAATAATTTTTAAGTACACGATCCTCTTTAATATATAACAGCAACAGAACTCATTAATTTAAG
Source organism: Parus major (assembly GCF_001522545.3). Lineage (NCBI taxonomy): Eukaryota > Metazoa > Chordata > Aves > Passeriformes > Paridae > Parus > Parus major. The sequence goes on along the minus strand of NC_031770.1, from coordinate 49,034,441 downwards.
TCATCTGACACAGATGTAGCTTTTCCTGCTGACTTTGGCCAGTGTTGCTACGAGAGCCTCTCTCCTCTTCAGTCTTATGCCTCTACCAGAGCTGGAATTTGTAGTTACTGTACAGCTTAAGGTTAGTCCACAGGGCCTGTCCACTGCACTTAACCACCAAGTCTGCTGGGTTGTGCTCTTTCCCTCTGGTTTTGGGAAGTATGAAAGAGGTGAACATGGAAATTTGACAGTCTTATTGTTCAGCTTTGCTTGAATACTGTTAATATCTAAAATCAAAAACAGAGCATTTACAGGAAGAAAATAAACTAATAGAATGCTGGTTTTATTCCATCTACAAACACCCTGCTTAAGTTTATTAGATGTCTCTGAGCATTTACTCAGTGTGGGAGATAATATTCACCCAGCCAGAGTTCCCTGGCCCTGGTTCATTCTCAGGTTTTGCCTGTTTGTCCAAACCAGTCCATCAGGTTCATGAGGATACTGAGCCCAACCTTTTCAGCTCAGCAGTTATGTCACTGCCATCAATGCCACTCGAATGTTTGCTAAGGTGTGACTGGTCTTCAGTACATCTTCCTTCCTTGTTTTTAAGTTGAACTAAAAGAATTTGTTTGCGAAACAAGTGTCTCACAAGCCCAGTCTCTTTTGCTGCTTTGCTGAGCCTCCACTCAGAGCAGCTACTTGTTTTGCTGTGTTGCCCTCCATCCTTAATATCCATGCCTTCCATCTTTTCATATCTTGTTTAAATAATGCCCATCCTGTCTTCAGACTGATTATATTTGGCCACTGTTTCAAAGGACTTATACTGTTGCAAGAAATTCCTGCACACAGATGCACTCATATGGACAATTGCCTGTCAGCATCTTTCACCTGTGCTTCCTCTTTGAAGAAAGGAAAGGAGTGAAACAGGGTAAAGATGAAATTTCACAGACCTGTAGCCACTACAGGGCAGTGTTGCCATCCCACTTCATTTCTCTTGCTGCTCAATCACAAAAAAGCATGCCATTCACACATTCACCACAAGTAGGTACAGTAAGAGATGAGTTCAATTATCCAGAGAAAATGATCCTGATGCTCCTTGTTAAAGACACCAAAGGGAAGCAGCAGACATCTGAGCTGAGCAGACAGTGCTGCCTTAAATGGCCATCAGAAAAGGAAGATAAGTCTGGGAGAATATTGATTATGTGGCAATTTAGGAGGCAGCAAGACTGATGTGCTGTTCATGTTGACATTGTTCAACCATCTCTTCTACCCTGTGACAACCATGCTAATCCTCTGTGCCAGCCTGATAGGCTTATTCACTCCAGCCTGGATTCCTGTGTAAAACACCTGCAAAAAAAGAAAAAAAACTGCATGAAACAGTGTTTTGTTACAGCACTGCTGTTTTGGTGGAATCACACCTAGCCATCCTTCCATAGGAAAATAAGGCAATATTCAGAGACAGTTAGTTGCCAAAGGAAACAGAACAAATTCCTGTGTCAATTCCCATGTTAGGCTATCAAGATGAAACAGCATGTCTTGTGTATAGGACAGAAATTAAATAATTTTTAAGTGTAAGAATTTTGTTCACTCACCATTCAGGGAAAACAGGTTTCACATGGGGAAAAACAAAAACAGCTTTTCTGTGTTGATCTGCTTATATGTGGCAAGAGAATCCTACCTGTTCTCGTCATGGAGTGAAAAAGGAATGTAATTCAACTGCAGACAATAAATGACCTGGACAAAAAGAGCTGGGAAAGAGTCATGCACTACAGGAATCCTGTTGAACATACAGGATTACCCCTTTACTCACTATTAAGCATTTTGATTTGGAGGAGAACAGATGGAACACAATATAGCTGCATCAAGATTCAGTATGTAAATTGCTCAAGGCAAAGATCATGTCAGGGTTTTTTTGTATTTACACATATCACAACCACCACTGGAATTTCTGGAGACTAATATAACACAAATATTATTGCTTCTAGTACTACTTGTATGGTAGTAAATGTTATTTATAGGAAACAGAAAACTGATAAAAATCTTCTGTAAAGGAAAATAAGTTAAAAATGGTTGTAAATTACATTGGATATATTGAGATTACAGCACTTGGCAGTTTAAGTTTCCTCTCTCCTATGGATAATTGCCGAATTAAGCATAGAATGGCAGGAAAGGGGACTGACATAAACTGTTGATCCTATTATCATCTATTTTATTGTGGAAAGAGGTTAAATTATGATCAATAGTGATATATTCAGCCCAGGCTAGCATGATGTATCTAGCACAGATGCATAGCTGTCTCTCAACTCCCAGTGCAATCCTGACAGCTACCCCTTTAGTCTTGTGTACAGCCTTGGGAGCCTGAGAGAAAAAGATGCCTCAGGTTTGGGATTGTATGGATCTCCGCTCTTCAGTCTGGCTTCATTGTGGGTCTTGGGTTTTCAGCATCTCCAAGCAGCCCAGAAATGCAGCCCAACATTGACTGCTGCAAATGGCAGTGCAGAGTCACAACCAGTCACAAAACTCTGGATAATGTTTTGCCTCCCCAAAGTTGAATTTTCATCATGCTGACAGTGAGCTCATCATTCACACCAGACTGAGCCTGGACACAAATATCTCTTTCTGTATTAGTGGGTATTGCTGGAGTCAAGTCTGGAGTCAGACCCTTTCTTGTGATAAACTTCCCTACCTGAGGAACAAGATCCCTACCTCCAAAGCTCTAAGCAGCTCCTGTTGCCAAGCACTAGAGCCAGAGCTCCTCTCTTGAATGTGGTATTGTGTCATTCCTCCCTGCTCTCTCCCTTCCTGACCAGTTACCCCTCCAAATATCGAATGGCACCTTTCCTTCTAGGCAGCAGTTTCTCAACTCTGTGTTGCAGCTGGTGTTTATCCCATTCCCCATGCTATCCTGGAAAGGGCAGGAGGTACTTTCCAAAACACACCATTCTCCAAAACTTTTATGTAGATTAACAATATGCCAAATTTCCCCTCCTCTAGTCTTCTTCTATCTTTTTCCCATTTCTTTCCAAATATCCAGCTACTTGAAGATGCCCTGGCTAATATGCTGACATGAGACTTAAATGTCATGCTGACATGCTGTAATCTTGTAGAGCAGAAATGAAACATATTATTGTTTAGAAATTAAAAAGCATATAGTCTTCCCTCCCCCCTCCATCTTTCCTTGCCAGTTTCCGATTAGATTGCTAGCTTGGTTTTTTGTCCTTCTTGCACACAGCACACTCCTGAAATATTCTGTGTACTTTTTTGGATGCAGAAAGCTGTAATGTTCCACCCACTGCATTGCAGTTGTGACTGAGAAATAGTCTGCAAAATATATGGGACTCCCAGAAGATCTGAGACACTATTATAAATATATTTAATGTTAATATCCTATGATAATGTTTATTTAGGAATCATATATGGCATTAAATTGTGGCACTATTGCTCACCACAAGGACTGTACTTTCCTCCTTTATTTGAAGAGGTGCACTATGTTTTTATTTCATTTCAGTTTGATTTTCATGAAAACAGCTAGCTGCTTTTTCCTTAGTGACTGCTCTCTTACTGAAAAAATTGTTGTGTGAAAATATGATTTATGCCCAAAAGGCAAAGCTTGTCTTCACTGTGAGCCCAAGTGAGAGAAATGCCCACTTCAGAGCAGCCCTCTGCTTTCTTGGCAAATCTGGATTGGGAGCCATCACTACATGTGGTAGAGTGGAGCTCAAAAACAATCTTCTCAGAAACAACTGCCCTAAAGCAGTACTCAGGGGGTCTGCAGAGTAAAGCCCAAGCCATTACAAAAGGTCAAGAGGTGGATATAATACTGTAGAGAATATAAATTCATGAGCTCAGATATTCTCCAAAACACAGGCTACAGTCAAAGGAAACAAAGCAACCGTGTAATTTATCATGTTGTCAGCAGATGAAATGTGGACATTTTATACTTTTCATATACTCCAAAATTATTTTTCTAGCAATATGAATATTATCCTAACAACTGATGGACCTAGCCATTATATATTAATTTAAATAAGATTGTCTTAACTAATTGCAGGAGTTTAAAATTAAGGAGCCACAGTACAAAGAGGAACAGCTTTAAATGTGTCTTGTTGGAATGGGAGGGAAGGCAGAAGGAAAGGGAGGGAGTTGAAGAAGGCAGAGAGAGGGAGGGAAGGAGGGAGATAAAGAAACTCCCTGTCTAATTTCTGTCCTTACCCATCCCCACTGAAGCAGAAAGTGATGTAATAGCTTATAATTTGGCTTTTTTTCAGAAAACTTGCAATAGGTTTTGCTTCTAAAAACTTTTATACCTGGTATACAGGAGAATGTTATAACAAGAGAATTCATGACATATTCTTCTTTCTGTATTGTCAATTTGAAAAACTAGCTCTGTCAAGAACTAGTTTATTATGTGAAGAAAGTGCTCACTTTATTTTCCGGCTAGACACAATTCATTGTTTTCCTATGGGTGATGACAGATCTCCCCCCTGTTACAGCTGAAAGCTGGCAAACAGCTATTTGATGCTGTTAGGAAAAAACCCTGTAAGACAAGTAGAGAATATGTAAGCCTGATTTAGAAACTCCTCTAGAATTTGAAAAGCAAAAAGATGTTTGTTTACAGGTTAGTGGGATATTAGAAAACAAAGCCTAGCAAAGAGAATTTAAACATTCACCTTGTTCTTATTTATACAAATAATTTTGCAAAGCACAGTTTGGGGTTTGGTCTTTTGAGACTTATTGTTCCTGCCTGTAAGGATAAGATAAATACAAATATATATCACAAGAGTATTTTATGTTACTTTGATACATTGTTTTATGTTAATTTGATATTTACATAGAGGTGTATGCACCTATGCAGAAGTCTCTCAAGAAAACAAAGTATTACATTTCCTGTTGTATATTATGTCTTATAATCTTTACAATCCTTCGTATTAGGTGATGAACTGCTTCTGAAACTGCTTGAGAAGTTAGGAAAGCATTACTGGGGGACTGTGGTAACAGTAATTCAGTTGTGATTCAAATTCATAAGACCTTTTAGTCTCCTATTTCTATCCATGAGGTAAAATGACTATATAGAAAATAAGAAAGGTGTGCCTTTGCTCTACAAAAAGGTTATTTGTTTCGAATTAATATTATAAAAAAGTGGCAGGTTATTCTGCAATTAAAAGATAAAACAGAATTTAATATTTACTGCCTTGGGTATGAAAGCTGATGAAGAATTCACAGATATATAGACAATACTTTGCAGAAGACATACCAAACATTATTCACCAGGAATAATCTACACTCTGAACTCACATCTGCCTTTAACTGTTGTTTTAATTTTGAAAGATTATAGAGTGATTGGAGTAAAAGCAGTGACACTATAATAGCCTTTCCTTTCTCTCTATTTGGATGTTGAAGCCAACATTTGACACTGATTTAAAACAGATTTCTTAGAATACTTGTAAATCTTGCCAGGTATTTATCATCTTGACCAAACCCAGCACTGTATATCAGAAAGAAAAAAACAACCATATTTGATGTTTTGATTATCCTTCTCTTGAAGAAGGATTCTGGTCTGGGTGGCTTGACAGGCCAGAAGCACAACAACTATAGGGTCACATTCTGCAGTTTTTTGATGCTTTAAAACCACAGTATATAAAAATGAAGAAAAACAAAAACACGTGGAATCTGGAAAAATCTAGAGAGGTAATTAACATTTTGCAAGCAAACAAATAAAGCAGGTATATATACTTTTTTTCCAGGAAATATTTGCTCCTATAATTTAATGTGTGTTTTAGAAAAGCTGTTCATTCATTCCTCAGTCATCTACAAGAAAAATTATGTGTGGAATCATTATGGAGTAAGTCTGTTAATCGGTGAATGATTCATATATATGAGAAACTTAAAAAGTAAAGCGTGCAGATTTAAGTGCATATCATCATAAAACATCTGAAGTTATTTCTCATCACAGAAAGCCAGGCTACTTATGTAATCTTTTTGTATATACCTGTCAGAAATGGATGATGATCCTTGGCAAAGTCAAGACCTGAAAGGCACTGACAATAATTTGTCTCACATTTTTATTTTCCACTGTAACTTTGATTCTAGAATCGTTGTTTACTGGTGTTTGCTTTTAGCCTTTCCATTTTTTCCTACAAAATGGCAGCATCTATTTATGTTCTCCCTTCATCTTAAGGTACCAGTATAGTGCTACACTATACTATAGGCTGTGATGAAGCCTCAAAATACTTGACATTTTCATGGTGCTTATTATATGAATATTAAAATAAATCCAGGGTCTCACATCAAGATAATTAGTAAGCTGATATTATGATCCCATCTGTAATCATATCTCTGTTATATATATATATATATACATATATAATTAATTATTTCTTCAAAACCAAGCTTTTCAATTTCAGCTAAAAAACAGATAAAACACCAAGGAACAATTTCTGTGTTTTCTAAAACCCCATTTTCCTGCACACATGCACAAAAGGTGCAGATACAATTTTTTTAAATCACAAGTTTTTTGCAAAGTTTTTAAAAAATAATTTCATATATGTTTTAATGAAGATACAGTCATTGAGGAATGGCTTTCCAGTTGCAGTTAGAAACATCAACTGTAGCACACTTTCAAAAAACATGCATTTAAAAAAAATAGAAATAAAAGAATCCAGCCCTGAGCTTAAAAAAATCTTCAGCAAAATACATTTGCCATTCAGTTTTCAATATCTGGTAACAAAATAGATATGAGAATGCCTCAGAAAGCCACTGAATTGAGTCAGATTTTGAGTTAGCTATTTATCCTGATCAATTATAAAATTGTCGGTGTATTCTGTGGGGGATTTTTAGGTTCTTGATATACAACAAGGTTTGAAAATTCCTTTTGATGCAGCGGAAAAGAATGTGAAAAGAAAGACCTTGGTGCAGAATAAAAGTCATTTTTAAGAGCTGAATTCTGTATTTAATGCTAATAAATATGCCATTTTAATGCCTCAACAAGAAACTCGCACGGAGGTTTTCGCGTGCAAAAAGCAGCAGACCAGCTTTCCATGGCTACTGCTCCTTGCCTTTCACACCCGCCTCGTCTGCCAGCTGGATCTATCTTGAAGGAGAGACCTTAAATCCCTGCAAGCAGGCTGTAAGGCACATGCAGTAGCAGCAGTGTACTGACATTTGCTAAGCACCAGCGTCCCTCAAGTGACTGGGAGCGAAGCCATTGACGTCACTGAACAATAGGCAAAATATTTCCTCCTCCTCCATAGTCCTGAACTGTAAACACCCAGCTTGCACACAGCAGGCTGAGCATTTGGGGAGAGGCGGAGAAGGAGAATGTGAAAAACTCTCAACTGATGCTGCTGAAAACAAGCAGCTGTTCCTGCATAACCAGTCTCGTCTTATTCCTTCCATCTTGTTGTGAGGATTGCTGGTTCCCCCTTAGTGTAGGTCACGCAGTAAAGAAGATAAAGCTAAAATAAACTGTAAATAAAACTCTGTCCACTGAACTTACAAGGAATTTTTTGAAGTGCCTATTAATTACAAGTTTTAAAAAAAAAACACACTCTTTTTCTACCTCTTTCTGTCTCTGTTATGGATAACTGCAGTATAGTTACTGCATCCATGTGTTTTGGAGAAGGTGTGGTGGACTGAATGTAAGTGAATTTCATCTCAGTCACCGTCTCTCCATACAGCTACATTTTTGCAAGCCAGAGAGACAAAACCCCATAGATCATAATTATAATAATAAATCACATAGTAAATGCTCTAAATTCGCTGTAAAGACTGGTTTAACTCCTGGAGTTGGAGAGTTATGGCTATGACATAGGCAGAAAACAAAAGGGCAGAGTTAATCGTGAAAATTTTTACAATACATTCATTTTTGAAAATTACAGCTTTTTGTGACTTTATTAAAAGAAATACTGATGCATGAAATCATTAGGATTTGCCAGTTACTTGACAGAATATTGATATTGTGGTGTGAACAGTTAAGCAGTTCTGGAATGTTGTAAATCCAGGGAAACTAATTCAGCTTTTTTCTTTGCAGCCTCTTGTAAGCAGCTGCAATCCTGCAACCTTCCCTGTTTCCAGAGCATCCCTTGGAAGATCCCTGGAGGGCAGGAAAATGAGACCACTAGAAACAGGGAGCAGTGTGGTGCTGAAAAGAGGTCAGAAGTGCTTTACCTCCAAAAAAGCTCAAGAATACCACTGAATCAGGGAGCCCTGTAAGCTCCTGTAAGCTTTTTCATGGAATGCACCAGCTCATTTGGTCCATCAACATGAACTACAGAAATGAATCTCACCAGGAGTCTTCAGCCTTGATCCAAAATCCAGCACTGGAAGAAACCCTCAGAAATAGCTCCTTAAAGATATTAGTTTTCTTTTTAGAGCCTTGTCTGAAAAAAATCAGCTTGAGGTGCCTGGAATAGTTTTAGGAGTGTAAAAAAAAGTGATTGTGCCACCTGATTGCTAACTGAAGAGTTATGTCTATGGGAGTCAAAGTGATCCAGGCAACCATAATGTCTGTCTTCCTCGAGCCTCATTTCGGCTTTGCTCACTTTGACCAAGGTGGTGAATAAGCCCCCTTGGACATATTTGTTCTCAAACAAAGGTAAAGAAATCATGCCCATCACCATTTTCTGCAGAAGGCAGCCAAGTAAGACCCGGGGAGGGGCACCTTTTCTCCCTCTCCAGTGTGGCTCTCTGTTGAATGAGGCTGTAAGGAGGCACATCACATTTGCAGCATATATTGATTTATGATTTCAAAGTGCTGAACAAACAGTCATTTTTTCCAAACAGACCATAAGCAATTGCTCATTATCCCGCATTTAATATGCAGGGAAAGTAGGTGGGCAAATAACCTCGTTTGCTGTTCAATTACTCCAGTGGGCCACGATGTTGCACTAATGCTGCTTCGTGTCCAGCTGCTCTGCTCGTGCTGAATTAGCTGTGCTGCTGAGAGTGCCCAGATGAAAAAGAATGAACCTCATCACCTCTCCTGAGCGTGCAGCAACAGCACACACAATTAATTGTACTTCTGGGGCTTGACACCTACTGTTCCATGTGTTTTGATCCATTTGTCGATGTGGTGGCACTGAACCTCTGCACCCTGTCTGCGCTTTGACACAGAAAACAGTGGCTGAAATGCAACTTCTCATCTTACCAGAGAAATGGCATGTGGAAAAGTAACACTTTGCTGGCCTGCTTCCCTTTTTTCTCTTTGTCATTTTTGTCTTTGCATGAGTTACTCCATGGTCAAATGCTGTACTTTTTGCTGAGCAAGGTGGCAGTATCAAAACATGTAGTGAAATAAAGTAGCTAGATTAAACGAATGAACTGCTGCCTGACATGACCATTTCACACAAATATGTGTAATAATAGCAAAAAATGCTGTATTTCTGATCTGATCAAATCTCACTCTTTCTCTACCTACACCTGAACAACTATCTACAATGCAAAGCAATGCATCCCTTATTAGGGGCTGGGAAAGCCTTTCACAGATTTGGGCAGCCAAGTATGCTGAGATATATTTAGAAGCCTGAATTTAGTGAGTGTAGCCTGGGCTGCACAGCTGAGAAGGTCTCAGATCTTTGTGCACTCCCCAGTTGTATCCCAGTCCCAGAGAGATGTTCAAGCAAGCTTTCTAAGGGAGGAAAACTCAGACATCTGGATTTAAGAGAGGCTAAGACTCTAGGACAACCTGTAAAAATATTTGCCACTCAGTCTTATGTCTATCTTGGCATTTTCCTTGAGAAATAGTGTTGCTGGAAGCCAAGTGCAGACTGAGAGAGGGTTACATACTCTTTGGGGAACAGCCTAAAAGAACAGCCTCGAATGTTAAGTACATTTACTTCATTCATAGTAATGCATTTTTAAGCGTACCTTTAGGCGAACATTTGCACATTTAAGTTTTACTAGTACAAATACTGAAAGAAAATACATCTTATTTTGGTTGCTTGCCCACACTGATGTGAACATCATTTGATACATTCTTACACTTGGTAAATTCCAAGGTTTTCCACCTTTTCCTTTTCACACAGCTGAAAACATATTTCATAGTAAATATTGTATATAGGACACACAAACATTTCAAGCTACTTCCTGAACATGTGCCTTGAAGAAATAAGGGACAGGAAAAGAAGTGACAGATAGAAAACCAAAGGAAAATTTCCCTTACTGAAGGAAACATGCCTTTTGCATTTTGATCACTCCATGTATAGCTGAACGGATTTTACACAAATTTGCCTTCAGGCAGAGCCTGAGAAGAGAAAAAGCTGTGAAAGTATGAGAAAGCTACTCACAGCAATGAAGATTCTACAATTCAAACTTCAGTGTGTTTGCATAAAATTAAAAGTTAACAGAATATAATATTTCCTCTTGTTCCCATCTGAGCTAAAATGAAAGTGTAAAATACCTGAAAGATTATAAGCAGCATTTTCCCTTCCATTAATTGGACCTATGACAATCAGAAAAACCAAAGGTAAAGTTAAACCACATGTGTATAATTCAAAACATGAGCAGATTCTTAAACTTATGCACAAAGTGTCAAGGAATACTTTGAAAAATAACATACCTGCACTCTCAGAAAACAACCGCAGAATCATTGTGTGGCTGAATTTTCAAAGGCTAATGTGTCTATAAACAACAGTCTATAGAAATTTGGTTTATATATCCTGCTTTAGGATCTGCCATGTTATAGGCATGTCAGTCATGTTTAATTATGGCTTTTCTTTCTTTAGTGAGTCCTTCAGCAGTCAAAAGAGGGAAGTTTATTTAAAAATGGGTTTCTATGTGTCCATAAAGTCTTGGCATGCATTGGTTAATTATTTAAGTATCCTTATTGTGATTTGGAAATCTGAACTTGTGACTCAGATTGCGAATTTTGTCAGGTATGGTACAAGCTGAGGTCTAGACTGATTGTATGTGAAGTAGGTATTGATATCTAAAGTAACTGAAGAAAAAAAAATCCTCTTCACAAGACAGTTTTGACATGGAAACCAAACCATTCTCTTGAGTATCTTCTTGAATTTCCCTGCATGTCACCTTGAATCCATATTGCTGTTGACACACAAGAGTTTGCTGATTGGGTAATGTTTCTGGTCCTTCTGTAACAGCTAGACATTTATTCTCAGCACAAGTATATTTGTTGAAACCACAAAGTGAACACGATGGGTAAAAAAGTTATTATAGTATAGATGTGATGGAAATTAGATCAACAACGTTAAAAATCAAAGACAAAATACTGTTATATACCTCTGAGTTGTGGGTTTTCTAACTACTACTGATATACATGCCTCAAAATGTTATGCTCTAGTTCAGAAAAACTCCAGGATCTGTAAAAATAAGGCAGTGTGCTTTCTACTGCTTGGAATAATTGAGCCCAGTGGAAATACTGAGAGAAGCATCTTGGTGAGGCTTCAGTTTTTAGGAAAGACTAGTGGCAGCGTAAATTACTGCATATCTGATATGAGGTTTTCATAAAACCTTGATGAACTGTAAAAGAAAAGTTGAAGTCGGTCTTTCAATGAGCACATAAGTTAGCTTTTATCCAGTAACTAGTGAACTGTAGAGACTTGATTATACATCTGTTGAAGTCAGTACAGCTTTGACACATTAAGGAAATTAACACAGGTAGGTCTATTGTTCTCACTCTGACTAATTGCAAGTTTAAAATTAGACATTAATCAAAGAACACTTTAATGTCCTTCTGCAGTGGGAAGAGAATTTGTTCCTACAAAACTTCCATTATTCACAGTTCCCTGTATAAGCAAAGCTTATTTTCTGGCTCCTTGTCCTGTGCGGTAGGTCACAGAAGATAAAATTTTATAGTGAGGACAGTGGAGTGGCTTTAGCTCACAGAATCTTACAATAAATACACAGTGATTACCTTGTACCAGGGCAAATTGGTGATGTTTTCTTTATTATGGATGGCAAAGACTCAGAGACCTACCAAGCAAACCTCCTAGGAAATCTTATGCAGCCTGTAAATATTTGCTATTTTTAAAATTCTCCTAATATGCAGCAAACAAGAAATAAAATTTAATTAGTGTAAAACTCAAGAAATTCCATGTTGTGCACAAATCAAACTAATAAACTAATAAAGGCTAAGATGCTGACATGCAAGGTCAGAGCAGCTGTTCCATGACTTGGCAAACCACCAAGGTTGCCTTGACATTCCTCATGTTATTTATAATTCTGGAAGTTAAGAGTAGATTTATTTATTTAATAGGAGGCTCAATCTATTGCTCCAGAGGTACCTTAGTAGAAAGTACTGATATACATCAAAGGGCAATGCTTATGGATGGCTGAAACTATAAGGCAAGCAAAACAAAGCAGACTGGAAGCTCACCAGGAGTTTTGAGATGTATCAGTAATTAACAGCATACTTCTTTTGGCTGTAGATTCATTGTGGATTTAGATGAAGGACATTATTTCATCTACCATTTTCGTGGTTAATTTGCAACCAGGGTGTTTATATAAAGTAAATAGTTGGAAATGGAAACTTGATTCTTTGCTTACTGGTCATATCTCAAACCTGAAGTGCATTTCAGGAGTTTAGCTCAGAACCTAACTTATACCCAGCCAGCATTTTACATTCCTATCTAGAACTCACTTACTATCTTTCTCTTAACCCTGATTATTTATTGCCATCAATCTTTTTCACACAAATGCAAATGAAGTAGAAAAAGGTTAGAAAATATTATGGCAATGTAAAATGCATTCACATACTTTTTAAAAAGTGCAAAAGACAACCATGTAAACCCACAAAAAACAATATCATGGGGATAAATTCCATAGGAAATTACAGTGTGAGGTCACATCACAGCATGTTTAGAAAGCAGCCTTTGGAATACTCAGCAATTAGTCTTTGGAGTTATTTGACTGTAGGGATAGACCAGCACTGTGTAACACCCTGCCCTAGCAACTGGTTAAGCTCATGAGGATGTGGAATGCAGTTATTCTGCAAGATACTGACCTAAGGAAAAAAAGAGGCTGTTCAATATCATGCCAATATTTCTTTTCACTTCAGATTGAAGGTTCTTATTTTTTGTTACCCCTCTTTGTTCTTCAATTTCTTTTGTTTCAGGATGACTATACTATCTACAAAATTCTGCTGCACAAATTGCCAGGAGTAAATTTAGTCAGCAAAAAGAGTTTAAGAAAAGCAGACTCTGGATTTACAGGGAAAAATGGACCTTAAATCAGGTGCCTGAAAAAAGAGACCAGAAAATGAAGATTCAGACAACAACTACATTTATTTTCTTTTCATGCATTCTTGTCAAAAACTGCTGTTAGTTGTGGCATTTCTTTACTTGAATGCTGCTTTCAATTGAACTACAATTCTACTGCTCTTTTGCTTTAAATGAAGGTAGCCATAAGAAGGAGCAATTTCATTAACCAGATTTCTAGAAGAAGCTGTAAGAGAAAAGTTCAGCCTACATAGTAAGAAGCATGTTCATTTAGCACTTGCCATATGCCACCAAAGCTGCTAAGGTTCAAATGTTGAGCATCAAACTCTCAGAGTAGATACTTTACATGAAAATACAGGGGGAAAAGGTTATCAATAAATAAATAAATCAGCTATCAATAAAGGCTTTGAGTCTTAGTTATTCTTAACTTTGCAATTGCAGTCTCAAGCCATGAGATTTCCAACCTGCCAGAGTCTTAACATTTTCGGAGCATTTTCAGCTTTGCAAAAGTCAAAAATCTGAAACACCCTATCTCACAATAAATAGTTAAAGACATGGGCCCTTAATGTGTCTGCATATTTTTTTATTAAAACCAGTAGTGTTGTGGAGATCTCAATGGATTTTATTCTTTGACAGAAACACTCACCTAATCTTTTCCTCAGAGAAAAAAATGTTTGTGATAAATGTACTTTAAATGAGACTTTTTGTAATTAAGGCATTCAGAATTTATTTTTTTCTAGTTCAGAAATTCACATTTTATTAATTCTTAAGCACTAGATTGTTTTTCATAATGGCATACCATTGTTAATCAAAAGGTCTCCTCTGTATTTCTTGGAGTAAAGCCAAAGCAAAATCACATTATGCCTGAAAGGGAATGCAAATGATCTGTCTTGCTTATTGCCTATCTCATTTCATATTTTTTTTTAATGAATATATGAATTTTCTCTCCTAAATTAAATTAAAATTCTGTTTTATATACATACACCTACCATTCCACTGCCCTCTGCTGGAGGGAGTATATCCTATAGCCAATTTATGGAAAAGTAATCTGTGGCTGGCAAAAGGCTGGTGTTTCTGGACCCAAAACCATGGTGTAACTCTCTTGGTGAAGCCTGCAAGGGACATCCACAGGCAGATGTTTGATTGATATCTGTCTCCAGCAGAAATAATCATTCCATTCAAAAAAAGTAAGAACACCAAGTTTAGAGTACATGGAGACAGCACAGTTAAGTACATAAAAATTAGGAAATGCCAGAGCTAAAGTTCCAAGTGGAAATGTGTCTCTAATCCCATGTGCACATGCATTTACAGTGAAGATTTTGTTTTTACAGAGGAAAATCTAATTATTTTTCTACATGGTTTAGGGGCTCTCTCAAATTCAGGTTGTTTTTTCAGTGTGGTTAGTTGTAGGTAAGGATTTGTCTGAACCTACTGTCTGTATTAACCGCCCTAAAATAATGTCTGGTGCTTTTCTACTTTTTGTTGTTGGAACCAGCCCATCTATAAACATAAGGTGAAAACCAATTTAATTCATAAACAGACTGAGCACACAAAGTCAATCTGGACTGTTTGAATAATCTTTAATTAATAAATTATTTTGCAGAATAATACATTAAGGTACCACTTACTACTGAGTCAAATAACTATTCATAACTAGTATTTTGCATAAGCAAAGGGCAATTAAATCAGCACTTGCCTCACTTCAGGCATCTAGGTGGTAACAAAGCAATCACTCATTCAAACACAAAACACTAAATGAAAATGAGCAGATCTCTTTAATGCACTGTCACTGGCAAAAAATAATCAATATGATGATTTAACATTTATCAATGCTTATTTAACAGTTATCTTGCTGCATTACAAAATTTCTCCATGTTTTTCACCAGTAGAGCTTCTCACTGGAAACTGCTTTAGGTCAAAAGCTGGTAAAAGAGACTGGGAAAAAAACCAGCATTCAGAAAGTCTTCCTATATACTTTCTTTTGTTTTCTATTTAGTTTGCAATGACAGATCTGCAAACCAGTTTTCCTATTCTGAATTCATTCTGATGAACAGAGGGAAAAATGAGAATCTAAGATCTTACTTGCTTCAATTTGAGATATTCTCACTAACTGAGATTTACTTAGAGATTAAGAATGAAAAATTATATGTGCCTTCTAGGCGTAAGGTACTACGTATCCTATAAATGACACAACTATAAAATTCATTTGCAAAATCATTTGCTTTTATTTCTGCTGAACTTTTGCTATAAGACAACTGAATTTAGTCACAAACTACACGCAAGAAATATTTTTGCTTAAAATAATGCTCAGCATACAAGCCAGTCATTCAAATGTTTATCAGAAAGCGGTATTGTTGTTCTCTTGCAGTTGTCAAACTAAATTTTCTTTTACAGAGCATTACAGTAACATGAGTAAACGTCTCTTGGAAAGAGTTTGTTAGAGACTGGAGAAGTCCTTCTCTTGTATTACCTGCAGGCAGCACAATGTTCAGCAAGTCCCTTGGGTCCAACTGGATGTGGTAGGAAAATCTAGTTAAATGGATTTTTTTTTATTTTTTTTTTCTGGGGATGATGATTTTGTGCAGCTCTGGAGCAGAATTTCTAAAGAAGCCATGCTGGACCCAGCGGTGTTTTGCTGCTGAGGAGTCAGGGTACAGAGAGTACAAACACAGCAGGCTCCCAGACTTTGGGCAGGGGGATGTGTAACCTGGCATCACCAGCACACTCAGGCAGTGTAACTTCTCCACTTGAAGACTTCTTTCACAGACCTCTAAGTCCTTTCCCTATAACTGAAACCCCTGAAGGAAAACAAAAACATTCCTGACTTGAGTTGCTGAGGGAAATGAGTGATTTGTGTATGTCTGTTTGACAGATGCTTACCCGTTCTTCCAGGTCCCAAGGCTTTCCAGAAAATAAGCCACAAATCTGTTCCCCACTGGTTCAGGCAGGAAAATTTCCTGGTACAAGAATATATTTTTCTTTCCCTTCAGCTGAACCTTTGCCCATCTTCATGTAGTAGGCCTCACTTGAATAGAGAGATTATTCCCTGAGTATTTAAATACATAGGAAAAAGCAATTTCTGTAGAAGTACAGAATGACCTCATGCCTATATCATTTTTCTCACCAGTCTATTTTGGAGGCAAAGACAGGATCCTGGTGTGTGCAGCTCAAAGCCACCCAACCTACAAGACTGAAAGTCTCTTGGGGCTCCTCTCATGGTTCTCAACACAGGGCAAAAATAATCAAGAAGACCGTGAATGTTTTAGGTAATATAACATTTGAAAGTAAGTGCATGTGATGTTGCCTTCATCAGTGATTTCCTCATCAATTTGTTGACAGCATGGAACGCAGTGGAGTCTGGTCATAACTGCTGAAATGAAACTCCATCTTAACTCCAAACAAAGTTACTGTTACCTTGTGTGTGTACAGAGCTAGCATGAAAATGAAGCTTAAGAACAAGACAAATAAACCTAACCAAACCTCAGGCTAACCGGAAGACACTGGGAGAGCAATGGTTTAAAAGGAGATTTTAATTTCCAGAACCAGTTCAAATCTTTGCTGGCTAAAGACAGGCACAATAATACTAACTGTTAGTCTTATAACAGCACCTCACAACAGTGGCACAGACAGGTGTGTCAGTAGTAAGATTTCCCACAGTTCTGCCTTAAAATAGAGGAAAAATTTATTAGTTTCTAGGAGCTTTTGGAAGGACATAGTATTGATCTTGTGTACATTTTTTCATCCTCATAAGTTATTGAAAGCTATACTAAAGAATTTAGTTTCAGTATTAAAGTATTTTGTTCTACAGTCACAGTGCAGGGGGAACAGAAGAAAAATTTTTCAGTCCTCTGCCATGAAAATTTTCTTTTCTCAGAAGGTCCTCTTGGTTTATTGCTTATATATTCCAATGCTAAACACTGAAACTATACCTTTCATGCAAAAGAAGAGTGTCCCTCACCTGCAGCTTGAACTGGTCAAAGGAAGGTTCTAAATCCTAAACCAAAACTCTTCCAGTTGACTTGGAAGCTCATACATACAGCAGAACACCAGGCTGGTGAGCTCTTTGCAGCCTGTGTTGCTAAGGAGACGAGGAACTGGTTTTGGAAAGCAGTGTTTAGTACATTTATATAACAAGGAGTTGCAGGTTTCAGTGCTGCAAGTGTACAGATTTCTGCAGTAATATATATTAGATATGTTTGAAAGGGCTGTTTTTTTCACAAAAAACAAAACCAAAAACAACAAAAACCAAAAACAAAACAAAAACAAACAAAAAAATTAAAAATATAAACAACAACTACTACAACAACAACAGCAACAGCAACAAACATATACAGGACAATAAGTGAAAAAATATTTGAGACACCATTAAGAGAATTTTTTAAAATTTGTGTTTACTTATTTTTCTTCTCACACTACTTGGGTAATCAGCATTGAAGGAGTCAAAAGATTCTGAAGACAAGAACTGATTTAATCTTAGCCAGGCCCACACAAAACACTGCCTGAAGGTTGTACACTGTTCCAGACCCATTCATGAGGCCAGCCAGGAGCTGAGATGCAGCAGCCTCTGTCCAGTGAGGATTCTGAGCTGTAAAGATGCCTCCTTCCTCACCCAGCAAGTAAACTGAGGCAGGGCTGACTGGGACAGAATCATTGCAACCCAAGCTGAACTGTTTTCTTGCCTATTCTTAATGTGCAGGTGCATTTGATGACCAGGGGTTTTCAAGGAAACAATTTTTCTTCTAAAGCGTTCTCTCTGGTTCAGTTTTATCTTACTTTTTTCATTTTAGCTGCCCATTTTGACAGTGTCTTTAGAAGGCTATACTTCTCCCTCTTGGTTTAAAGGAGTTGTAGAGTTTTTTAGACTATATTCACTAATTTCCTAATGAATAAATAAAAATATCCCTAGCACAGCGATAACTTCTATTTAATAATTTCAACACAAAGTAATAAGACAATGACATTGAAATATAATTTTCTAATTTGTTTGACACTTCAAACAGAAACATATATTTAAAAGTTCTCACTTCTACCACCAGTCAGTTTTGTAGTTAAATTGAGACCTTTGCTAAAATACTTACTGAGGAGAAGTTAATTCAGAGAAATTAGTTTTGCATTTAGTTCCAAAAATTACTGGTATTGTGGGACTACAAAACTGCTGGTCTAAAAGCTTTTGTGAGTTCTTATTTCAAATTAGAATGTACTGGCTGTCATATTAATATAGTCACTATAGAAATAAATGGGATCAGTTCAATTTATTCACTTCCTTGTAGAGGTACACAAGATTATGTCAAACTACAGGAATCACGAATTTTCTGAAAGTTGGCTACTAAAGTAAAAATTAGTAACAACATGTCCTGCTTCACATGTTTGGGAAAAACAGACATTACTTTCTGCTCCCTAAAATCCAGATTTGCTAACAAAATAAAACAGAGTCCTTCTATCAAATTCTACATTTGCAGAATAAAGCACTTCAACTATATTAACTCTTGGTATTTAAATACCCTAATGAAGGCAGGAGCCAGGAACTGTAGAAGCACATTCAAAATGACAAAATCTGAATCAAAGAATTTACTGACTAGCAGAGAGTATTACAGACAAATGCCGGAAGAACAATTTCCCTGGTATGTTATTCATCCAATGGCAGGAATAGGAAATCCACAGGCTTTATAATCCTCAGGTGATTTAAAATAATTAGAAATTGTTCAGAAGCACATTTCTACTTCTGTCTTAAAGGAGTTAACCTCAACAGAAAACAATGTTGACCACAACCGATGTAAAATAAGCTCATACAACTAATAACACCTTGTTGAGCACCACTGGCGTTGCAAGAAACCTAAGCTGAATGGCTTTTATTTAATAATAAGCTCTGTCCATTGTGAAACCAAAGAAGAATATATCTATATATGAGAATAGGTGTCCTATATGCTGAAAGGCACAAACAAATATTTCCCAGAACTGGTGAAATAATCGTGGGCAAAGCCTGACTTCTATGTAGTGCAATAAGATCTCCTTAAATGCAAGTTGTTACTAAGAAGTGTCTAACTTTGGGACTCTTTGCTTCTCCAGTTCTGTGGTTACAAATTATAGATTATTTCCAGATTACTGCATGAATCAAGAGTATATTTTCTGTTACCTTAAAGAGGTTGCATTGGTGGCAACCAAGAAGAAGGCTCTGTGTTTCTCTCAGTCTGGCTACTGTAGTCTAAGTAAAATTGAAACTTCTGGAAAGGAGAAGGAAGGGAGAATTGTGTGTTTTCTCAAGAGCAAGCTCAGCTCTGCAGAACTTCTTTAGTGCAGATGGAAAAGACAAGAGAAACGGTGAGCAGCATGAGTACAGACTGGGATATTCCTGAGAGGACCGAGCTACTTGCCTACAGCATTGCACACGGATTCAAAGCTGAGCTCTGGAGGAAACAGATCAGAGAACAAAAAATTCCTAGGAATGGAGAGAAGGCTTCAGTCTTTATTTCAGCCCACAAAGTCACTGGCAGCTGCTGATTTTGGTAGAATTTGGAGAAAGAACTCTCATCCTGCAAGAAGCAGTGGTTGGGGTTGATTTTTTTCATGCTTCCTTTATCCAGTGTCCTGATGTTCCTTACTTCCTGAGCCATCTTCTCCAACTGTGCTTGCTTTTGTGTTAATGGCACAAGCAATATTAAAATTTGGAGATTTTATAGCTTACATAAAAGAAAGTATGACTGGAAGACAGCAGAGTGGTTCTATTCCTAGATTTTAGCAAATTCAGTGCTGAGAGAGGAGAGGCATAAGTACCAAGTAATCCGAGGCTGGAATATCAGGACACAGATATCCACAGTGTTCTGCTAACACATTTGTTATTAAGCTGCTTTTAGGATTATGTTTAGAGGAATAGGAAATGATAATGCTAAGCAGTTCAAAGGGCAGCTGCATCAAACAGCAGGTATCAGAGACAACTAGCTACCATCAAAAGGCTTGAAATCTGCAATTTTTACAACTAGCTCATCTGTACAGAGCTCAAAACCATATTCGGTATCACAAATAGCAATGTTGTGGCTGACTGGATCTTGGAGACAGTTCTTGAAAATCAAATATTTTCCACCAGAATTTCTCAGCTGCCCAATATTTAGTATCTGTGCAGGATCAAGAAATTAGGTATACAAGTATCCTATTCTGCCTAAACCTAAATAATGCCAGACATTTGTTTCCTAGGAGAAAAAAGTGAAATTATAGAAGTTTGATTGTTTTTATTAGCTCTTTTTAACTTTTACCTATTATTCAATTATTTTTGTTTCAATCAGATCATAGGAAAAACTACTAAATTAAGGATTTTCAGTATGATTTGCTGAATGTAAATTCAT
Organism: Parus major; assembly: GCF_001522545.3. NCBI lineage: Eukaryota > Metazoa > Chordata > Aves > Passeriformes > Paridae > Parus > Parus major. The sequence goes on along the minus strand of NC_031770.1, from coordinate 49,013,953 downwards.
CTGTTTGTATCAAGCAAGAGAACAAAGTGGGACATTTGATCTGCATTATCAAGTGAACTAAAAAATCCTGGGCAACAGATGTTAATAAACATTCACAACACTTCCATAGATTTCTGAAATAGACTATAAGGAAAGAAATCTGATTCCTGCTCTTCAAGTTGATCTTTAATTTGGTGGTCATTGGAATCAGATCACTGTGGCCTCAGTCTAGCATAGTCCTTCATCTTTCATCCTAATAAGAGTATAGTAGCACATCCTAATCAGAAGAGTAATGCACTCCCAGCTATGTATTTAGTTATGTCTGGAAGGACCATAGGACCTAAGAAAAATTAGAATTCATGTATTTTGCATTCCTGGTGGCAGGTGATTTTAGGAATAGTGGTAATGAGCTAACAGTGGACCTGTGAAAGAAAAAATTACTCATCAATTGGAAAACAAGACCAGAGCTTGTTACCAGGGCATTTTTTAGAAGACTGACTATATAATCTTTCTGGTAATTCATTAACATTGCCTGATTCTAAAGTTTGCTCCTGTTTTCCAAAACCATGAGATTTGATAGGTTGTTTCCAAAAAATCATGAAGATTCAGGGTGAAATTTTTGACAACATATTAATTTTAAAAGCTAGCACATTGATGATCTGAGTCACACCTGCAGTTATACATCATCTTTCTGCCACTAAACCCAAACACTTTCTCATTGCACTTTCAAACTTGTCCTTATACCCTGCTGAAAGTTATATTTCAGATTATCACAGGAGGATGGCTGTTGCCTGCACAAAGAGTTTAACGAGATTAGTGACTCTCTAGAGAACTGGTTTTCTTTGAATTTTTGTCCAGTCAGGCTTTTCACCACAAAGATTAGAAGCAAAAACTGAAGTTTAATCGAGGACAGCAAAAACTAAAGTTCTTGATTTCAAGACTGGAAACTTACAGAAGTGAAGGAAACAAAAAAACAACAATTATAGATCATACCTAGCAGTATTACACTATGAGCCTTGAGGGATTATGTAAAACATTCTTACTCAAGGAACAGCTTCAGCTCATACCACTTAATGCCCATCCTGGCTGCTGCTCTTAGTATGGATTAGAACTAGTTTGAAGACCTGAGCAGTTCCCACACTGCTAGAGTTCATCAAATTCTTTTGTGAGTTATTTTCTCCCTTTACTCAGAACAGAACCTTATCCCCCTTTCTCAGCTCTTCTTTGGCATTGTTAATGTGTAGGAATACAGTTTCTGTATCTCCACAATGATGAGTGTTTTGACTCCTGTCCCCCCACCCTGTCTTTCAGAAGAAGCTATAACAGGAGTTTTACCTTTAGATAATTAGCAAGTATTTGAAGTGCATGGGATCACCCACAGCATTAATGAATATGGATGAGTATTGAAGGAGAAAGAAAACTTACTTTCAGTGACTGTGGTTCTTCTGCTTTCTTCTTCAGAGCTCAGTCCAAGCTTCTCCTGCAGGTGCTCCTGTGGTTGAAGGGAACTGCTTTCTTATCTACCTGGAAAATGGAAGGACAGTGAAGGTGAAAGAGTATTTTTCTAAGTCAGTTTAGAAGACTTGACGTCCTCAGAGCTGAGGTCATCAGTCTTGCCCAGAACCGACAACAAAGACGGATTAGTAGTCAGCTTAAGTGCCAAAGCCTCTCGACAGTTTGAAAGTCTATTGACTGTCCAGATTCAAAAGAAAACTGTGTCTGGGCAAGAAATTCTTATGCATGTACAGATCACACTGTTTGTAACCAGGAATTAAAAGAACAGCAATTTCTGATTAAAACCTAAACTTGTGTCTATGGCTAAAATACACTTGCAAAAAGATGGTGATGATGAAAGATGAAACTAGCTGCAGAAACTGGCAAGGTCGTGATTGAAATGCAGAGATAAAATATTAATTAACATGAATGGATATTCCAGGTTACCATAAGCAAAAGGGGCACAAAAGGTACTGTGGGGTCAGAGCTGAGTGCAACCTTCATAATGTTTAACATTATGGAAAAATTAGTAGGAAACAGAACAAAACAAAAAAAACTCCACCCCAAAACCTGTGAATGAAATAATATGAAAAGAATTTTGTTTTGGCAAAAAGACATGATATGGAAAGAGTTTTGTTGTCAAAAATGTTTGTCTCCACTGTTTAACTGCTCTGATTCAGCTGAGTAGCTTAGATGATGCAAGGGACACAGGCATCTGCAAGGAGAACAGCACCTTCCAGGCATATCTAAGGCTAAACAGGGTCTGACTTAAGCACCTGCAAAATAAAAAACACATCATAACATGAATACACATGTAGAAAACACTCAACAGAGAATTTCCTTCCTTTGCATGTTTCAACTGAGGAGGTTTATGGAACATTTCCAATTTGACTTCCAAAATGTGTCCATCTAAGCCTAACTTTTAGCACAAGTTAGACTTTTAAGTGCTAGTCTGTACTAAAAATGATACTTATATTTTAAAAAGTTATCTCTGTATATAAATGTTGTTGGCTATATTCTCACTCCAATAGGATTTAAAGCTTTGCTAGTTCAGATTTCCATCAGTAAATACATTTTACTCAGCAGGCATTACGACACAACTAAATCCAGTCTCCTTTCAAATATTCAAAGCAAGGAGAAGGTTGAGGGCAGCCCATGGCACAGATCAAAACCCACAAATTAAGTAACTGAATGAGAAAAACAGGAGGTATTTGGCAAAAATTTCCTTTCACAATAAACCACACAGAAATTTGATTTCATTTTTGAAGCAAACATTCAGAGGTTTCAAAATCTAGGTTTTTCAAAATTAAAAAGAGATCTTGAAACAGGTAAGTTCAATCATTTGGTGCCAGTACTCAAAATGACAAATGCTGAAAGGCAAAGCTGGAAGACCTCAAAGTTCTAGATAAGAGTTAAATGCTTTAGTTTAGTTTTCCCTTGCAATTGCCATTCACTGTGTATGTTTTTGGTTTTGTTTTTTATTTAAGAAAATCTTCACAGTATTTTTTAAATTTATAAAGGAATACCTACAAATTGCCATTCCTACAAACTGCTCTTTTCACTGTAGTCTTATCTCCCTTCGCAGAAAATGTAACAGTCATGAAATAACTCCCATACAATGAAGCAATGAACTCAGAGCTGAGAAATAAGAACAGCAGATGAGGGGGCTGTGACTGACTATATATTCAAAATACAGTGACTGTTGCAAAGATGAGGCAAAAGTGCTTTTAGTGTACAAGGTATGAGTGTTGAAAAGTAAACAAAGTTAATATACACCACTGCTTTGTTTGATTCCTCTTTTTTTTTCCACTTATACCCTATCCAAGCACAAGCATGTTCTACCCCAAAGAACTTGAAAGTGCTTTAAGTGTTGTGATTGGTAGTTTCCAGGTGAATTGTATACTCAACTCATTAGCTTTTAATTACCGGAAACACAACCATCTATATCTATTCTGCTGAATTCTTTCAAATACCAGGTTCTGCAGACCCAGCTGGGTAAGTACAGCTGCAGAAAATTATTTCCATATTACTGTTTGATTTACCCAAAATGTAATCTGTAACTCTGGACAAAACATGTTATAACACTGTGTAATTTGGGACAAAATAAAGAATTACTAAAACTTGAATTTGTGGGCTAAACCAACAGAAATAAGTAAACCCAGCAAGACAGCCTGTAAGAGAATTCAGAGTTGATTTGGATAGGGGTCTAGCCAAAAGAAAGGGATTAGCACTTCTTTGAGTAATTGTACCATCTGGCAATCAATTCAGTCTTTTTGTGCTATGTGCATATGAAACTTGTCATAATGAGGTTTGAGTCCAGACCAGAATTTCATAGGTATTGCAAAGAATAAATATCTAATTTTACTGAATGATTTTGCAGCAATGTACAGCACAAAGTAACTGAATTGCTCTCTTGATGTCTTCCAATTATATCTGAGTGTCTGTTTTAGAACATATGCTTGCCATAGAACCATCTTTTTACTGGAATTAGAGAATGAAATAGTATGTCTTATGCAGGAAATCAAATAAGACATCTTAGTGGCACTTTCTGGTTTAAAAAATTTGTCAAATGCAGGTCAGAAGTGAAAGAATACCTAAGGACTGCATTTTATCAGAAAGTAGTAATTGCTGTGCTGGCTGCTATAATGTGATCACACAAAAACCAGCTTTGTTTTTTGCTCTCATGTCTTGTGAGATAAGCCAGTGATTATAGGCAAAGCCTAAATACCCACTCCTTCTAAAACTGTATACAGTTATCCATCATCCTAACCAAATTCATGACTCTTTTTTTTTTCTTTTTGTAATGGTATACACTCTGTCCTTGACTTAATGATGCTATTTAGGTGTGATTATCCATTCATCTGGAATCAGATTAGTAAGAACTAATCAAAAACAGTGAAAAAGAAAGTAAGGGTTCCGAAACGTGAGTTAATATCAAATACCAGAAGATCCTGCAAGTCCACAGCAATATCCTCTTGAGAATGTTGGTGATCTTGACTCCATCCCTCCTTTAGTCAAAACAGCTGCTGTGCTGATACCAAAGCATACATTGAGTAGAAAAGGGAAAACATGACCAACAGCTTGCTTCCAGCTCTAGGGAGCTGTGGTGGGAATGACCATTTTCATTCTATTCTATAGCTGGTCTGCTGCAGCCTCCAAAAGGAGTTACTATACAAGGTACAGTCACACAGCATCAGTTTTGTACTCTGCTGCTTTCCAGGAGGGTTAAAAAAGTCCTGAATGAAAATTAAACCAAAATAAGAAAGAATAAGAAAAATAAGAAACCAAAATAAGAAGCTTTTTGTGCTTTAGGGAGAATCAAAATAATGAATGATATAGCATGCTTTGCTAGGACCACACAAGCAGGAAGAACAGCTGGTGAAAGAATGGAGATGGGGCTGAGAGGATACAAATCTTCTGCCTAAGGAAATAAGTGTGCATATTTGTTTTGGGAAACAAGATTTCACAGAATCAGCTATCAAACTCACTCAGTCCAAATACCTCATTTGTGACCTTGCATTTGCTGATTTATTGCCACTGATAACCAGAAACAGAGTCTTCATCTGCAACTTCAGGGTTTTCCCCTAAGAATTTTTGGCCAGAAAGCAATGAGACTTTTCAACAAAATGTAGGCCCAAGTTTCTAAGTGCCCCACTGCAGTAGATCACTCTAGAGAAATAACCTGATTTAAGGGTTCTTTCAGGGTAAATCACACAGCTCAAAAATAACCACAGGCTTAGATGAGAATCATGATTAACAGCATCCCAGTGCCATTTGGCACTACCCTTGTCATATCCCCATTGCAGCTTCAGTGATTCACAGGATGTGTGTCTCTATGACCACACAATAAACTATAAAACACTTTCTTACATATCACAGAATCACACAAGCATCAAAGCTGGAAGAGGCCTTCAAATCTAGTCCAACCATCAACCCAGAATCACCATAATCACCCCTAAATCATATCCCCAAACGCCACATCCAGGCACCTCTTGAATACTTACAGAGACAATGAGATAATATCTCCATAGACAACTAATTCCAATGCTTAACCACCCTTTCGGTGATTTTCTTTTTCAAATATCTAATCCAGACCTCTCTTGAAAAATGTAGGGGTTTTTATTTGTATTTTGATAATTCATCAAATATTTTTGAAGGTTCAAATAGGTTTACTTGAACTGTGTTTTTTCTGCCTTGTTTTTTCTTTCAAAACTATGTCAGTTCACTTCAGATGATAATGAAGGATGGTTAAAAATTCATAACAGTAGAAATAATGCCAGAAGAATGTTCTTGTGAAGTAGGAGTGGCTACCCAGCAGCTCAGGGAATTCATACAAAGCTATGAGGTGCTGCTCCAGTGAGACAGAAACTCTCATTATCGATACTTCCTTTCCAGCTCAGAGAAGTCTGGCTTAGCTGGATTACATAAAAAAACCCAAGGGGAAAGTGAAGCAGGTTGGGTAGCTTGGCAAACACTGAGAAGGACTTGTGCATGCACATACTTTTGTGCACGTGTGTGATGGGCACGTGCATGCAAGTCCCTGCGCGGATGTCTTTTTTTCCACAGCATTGTTAAAGAGGAGTGAAAGGGCACTGCCCACGCTCCCCTCCCAGGACTTGACCCGGTGGCAAGGGCCTTGCATTCCTCAGCTGAGAAGTGCTTCTCTTTGCCTGAGCTGAACCAGATGAAAGCAGCACCACCAGGCTCTAGCTTTGCCTCAGGCCCTTGCTTTTGAAAGAGCCAACCCTGCTGTTCCTCTTAGGGGCTTATGTCTGGTTTGAGAAGAATTGGCTAAAAGGAAAACCTTCCATTTTTTATTTGCCTTTGTAGCTTAGTAAGGAGACAACATATATTTTTAATTTGAAAGTTCATTTATTTTAAATGTGGCAAGAGTTTGAATTTTATGCTTGAAAATCACAAAAAAATCCCCCAAGACAAATTGTTGCTTTCATAAACTGGAACATGTTTAGAGTAAGACAGCTTCTTACAATTTCATTTAAAAGCCAGAACAGGTTTTAGAAAGCTGCTGGTCCGGTAATTCAGTTCCATTGCAGAGTAGCATTAGGCAGTGGTATTCCTAGTGGTATCCCTGACCAGCTTCTTGGGCAAGTCCTTTCACTTCATTGTGGATCCAGCTTCCAAGAATGATGCTTTTCTGTTGGAAGCTATATTGTCGATTGGGCAGTGTGGGCACTTTCTTGTACCTATATATTTTGTCCTATGTTCAGCATGGTTAGTTAAAACTAACTTTTTGTATTAAATGTTAATACAGTTTCTCTGAAGAGGCTATAACCAAAATATTGAACATACTAATATCTTTTTTGATATGATCACCCTCTCATGAAGAAGTCTCTCACCCAAAAGCCTGATGTCAGGTCTCATGCATGGAGTATGAGCCTCTGTCTCCCAGGATTACTCTCCCAACCAGACCTACATGTTACCATTATGCTGTGCAGTTCTGAAGCATCTCTGGAGTATTCTGATGGCCATCTGCTAGACATTGTTGGCAACCTGTTAACTAGATGCATTTAGTATTTTAGGTCATGACAGGGGGAAGCCAAGGGACATTAATGCAGCGAGGAGATGTGCAACCCTTCCCCTGTTAGCTGTTTTGTTACATTCGTTACATGATCTAACGATGCTCTGATGCAATTTGTAAGTTTTGCAATGCAGAGCTGCCAACACAAAACACATGAAGAGGCAATTGTGAGAGAGATTAACAGAGCCCTCCACATACAGAAAAGTGTACCACAATGTTGGGCTTTTCTCTATATATTCTCTATATATTTTTTCCTATAAGAGCTGATTATAAACACGTAAAAACACCCAAATTACTCAGCATTTGATTGGAATCATAGTTCCATAGAACAGCTTGTGTTGGAAGAGAACCCCAAAGATGATCTAGTTCTAACTCCGCAGCCACAGGCTGGGATACCTTTCACTGGGCCAGGCTCAAAGCCCCATTCAACCTGGCCTTGAACACCTCCAGGGATGGGGCATCTACAGCTTCTCTGGGCAACCTCTTCCAGTGCCTCACCTCCCTCAAAGTAAAGAATTTCTGCATAATATCTAACCTATACTTACCCTCTTTCAGTTTGGAGACATTCCCCCTTGTCCTATCACCACATGACAGAAGGACAGTAAAATGCCCCTTTCCAGCTCTCTTGTAGCCCCCATTCAGGTATTGGAAGGTTGCAATTAGGTGTCTATATTTTTCACCCATATGAACACAATCAAAGCTTTTTCATTTAACCTGTATTTTACTCATCACAATCTCAGTTCATTCTAAAGTTAATCCTCTGTTTCTGAGACCAGATGGATTTTTTTTTTTTTAAACATTGGAAGAAACCAAGGCTGAGTCAAATGGTTTCAGTGGCTTTTTGTTCTTTTCTAGTGTTGTCTGGAAGCAATTTTCTCAAGCTTTGTAATTTATTTGTCATCTTCCTCAAAATCCCCACGCAAGAAAGAATGAGAGCTTTTCTCTGGAATTAAAAACAAACAGAAGAAACCTTGACATTAGATTTTTATACATGTTGTTCATATCCTGAGTTTAATAAATAGGTGTTTTTAGTACCGGTGGCGGGGATCTTGAGGAAAATAAGTTATGACTGAAATCTTGTATTCTGGAGAACAGAAGTGATAGTTTGGGTCTCCAGGGATTCACTCACATGTTACCTTACTAAAATGCAAGCAGCCACGTATTTTTCTGTTGTAAAATCTGACACATATTTGAGCACTGGAATTTTCCTCATTTAGGAACTGGTCACAGCACCAAGCCTGACAGAGGTCAAGAACTGTTCAAGAAATATAAAAGCGGAGTATCTATACCAATCTTCAACCTGGTATTTAAATTTAAATTGCTTCTATACTCTCATACCAACTAAACAACTCTGCAATAAAAATAAAATCCAATAACATTTTCATTTTTTACAAATGCCATTTTCCTCTGTTTTGTTTTTTTCACAGTCTGGGTAAAGAGGTTAATGTTCTCATGAACACACAGGAAAATTAGATTTTGATAGTATAGGACCAAAAAAGAGAGTGAAAAAACTAAATTCAAAGCTGAAAGCTCCTGAAAGAAAAAATCCTTATCTTTCTTTGTTTTTTCTCTTTCTTTTTTCACTTACTCTTTTTTAATATTTTCTTGATCTAGCTCAAAGGCTTCCACTGGGAAGAGGTGTGGAAGGATGATAGAGGCATAAAACTGAAATGTGTAGGTTCCAATCCATACCTTCTGGAAACTCACATGAAGATTTGTGAGAATTTATTTTGGCTTGTATGCTGCCAAAATGCAGTAGTTAACTGTCAGGTGTGAAATTCTGTACCAGCCATGGGTTTTGGATTGATTTAAATTCAAAGGCTCATGATGTGTGCACACAATCTACCTCAAAATGGAAAAAGCCCTGTCTGTGTTCAAAATAAACCAAAGTCATTTATAAGCCAAAAATGCTTTCCCCGGTAATACTGGAATGTGATAATTGTACAGCAGCCCAGCCTCAACACTAGAATATTTGGTAAACCTAAGTTATGAAAAACAGAAGCATTGAATAAGAACAGGTACAGTCACTACATATATATAATTACTTCCTACAGCTCAGGCTGACTGGGCTGAATGACAGTCAATTAACTAATATCCACACACAAGGATGGATACAATCACTCTCAAACACTACAAACAAATACTGGCATTGAACTAATTTATTGTTGGTTTATATTCAATTCTGGAAAAATTCTAAATAAAACAACTCTGAGTTTATGAATGGAGACAATCATGTGAAGCTCTGAAATATTATTCACATATTATAATAATCATAATCTTCAGACAGTTCATTGCATCATAATGTTTTTCTCATGGAAAGCATAAAAAAGCAACATTCTGCATCAGGTAACAAAAAAAATAAAAGATGAAAGAAGAAGCCCCAGCCTAGGTTAGCTAATTGGAAACTGTTTGTATTATTTGTGGCTGTGAAGAAAGGACAAGAAAGCTGGGCACACTTGAGAAGTGGGCATGAGAACTTCACACATGAGAACTTCAAAGTGTTCTGCAAGCGCAAGGTGATGCACCTGAGCTGGGGCAAATCCAGACAAAAGCACAGACCGGGAGAAGAATTCATTGAGAGCAGTCCTGCAGAGAAAGGCTTGGGGCTTCTGGAGGATGGTAAGCTGGACTCAAATGAGCAATGTGATCTTGCAACCCAGAAGGACAACCATGTCTTGGACTGCATCCAAAGCAGCATGGCCAGCAGGGTGAGGGAAGGGATTCCACCCCTCTGCTCTGCTCTGGAGGGACCCCACCCAGAGTCCTGTGTCCAGCTCTGGGTCCCTCAGCACAATAAAGATGCAGACCTGTTGGAACACATCCAGAGGAGGCCACAGAGATAATCAGAGGGCTGGAGCACCCCTCTCTCTACAGACTGAGAGAATTCAGATTGTTCACTTTGGAGTTGGGAAGGGGCTGAGGATATCTTATAGCAGCCTTGCAGTACCTCAGGGGGACCTACAAGAGACATGGAGAGGGACTTTTTACAAGGGGATAGGACCGAGGGGTAAGGGTTTGAAATTAAAACCAGAGAGATTTAGGTTAAATATTATGAAGAAACTCTTCATTGTAATGGTGGTGGGACATTGTAACAGATTGCCTTGTGAATATCCCATCCCATGAAATGTTCAAGGCCAAGCTGGATGAAGTCTTGATCAACATGAATTAGTGGAAGGTGACCATGTCCATGGCATAGGGGTTGAAATTAAATGATCTTTAAGGGCCCTTTAAACCCAAACCATTAGTTTCCACAAAACTAATCAAAATTCTATTGAATACACAATCCCAATGTGTATCCAGAGACATATTTTCTAGAAAATATCAAGTAGTCCATGAAAGCATTCACCTAGAAAGTTGTATGCAGTTCTTCTCACTTTTTTCCCCATTAAAGCCATGTGCACTCTCAAATTTTCTTCATTAATCAAACAAGTATATTCTTGTCTCTCACTAAAAAGTAGTTTTTGTAACTGAAATTTAGATGGAATTATAATGTTAGTTTTACATATCTGACAGCATAAAAGCATATCAATCTCTTGCTGTTGCGTGTCACGTTGTCCTTTTCAATTTGATTCAAGGAACCAAAAAGTGGTTACAATGTCTACCTACACTACTCCTACTGGGATCCTCTTTTAGAGCCTTGTACCTCTGGTGGTTAGAAGTTCTATTCTAAACTCCCGCCTAAGTTTTTTATGACAAGTTTAATAGGTATTCTCTTTCTGGCAAAATACACCACCCCAATGCATTTATAGAGAAAACCTGTTGTTTCTTCTCAGTCTTCACTTTCCTAGGGTATACAAGCCAAGCCTTTTTTTTCCCCCATTTTGTGTAACAGTCTCTCCATGTCCTTGATTGTCATGGGAGGCCTCCTTTACATTTGTGTTTTACTTGAACAAACGCACCTAAAAAAATAAGGGAGTAGCACCCAGCTTTCTAGACGATGGCTTCCACAGGCAATCTTCCAGAAGGTGCCTCTCTGGATATATCTTGGGATGATGCTTGTCTTTTCTTCATAGCCAGAACAAGTACAGGACTTGCAGTCCAATTAACTAACTTATGCTGATTTTATTTCTCTGATTTCTTATAACCAGATACTGCAAATCCATATGGCCATGGTTATCCTCATTATTAGTAGTAAGATGAAATATTATATCCATATAATTTTTTTTATTTGTACATAAACATGCATTTTGTTTGTTTATTACTTTTAAGGCAGATTCCTGATTCTTGAAGATAAGTTGTAAAATATGTATCTTTCTGTATAAAAATTCCTCTTTTTCTACAGGGAGGAAATTTTTTACAATATTTTTTTAATTTAAAAAAACTCAATTTTTGTTCATATAAAGTTCAGCATTTCTACAACTTTCTCCTACACAACCAGAATTTTCCAGGGTCATGAATTTAAGCCAGTAAAATCTTCATGTAAATTAGACATTTTAACCTGATAAAATCTATAATTTGTCCTTGATCTATCTAGATTTATCTGTATATTTAGTTAAAATAATCCCTCACTGGAGAACTGCTGTATCTGTGGGTCCTCCATTTTAACTGTTTAACTTCTAGAACCTGTGGTTTTAGTTTCCTTGATAAACTATTGTTTCATATACAATGTTGGCTCATATCCCAGTACCAAGTTTAAAATTAATGATTTTGGGTTGTTTAGGCTGGTAACATATTCATCTTTTTCTTCAATATTGGCCATTGAACATTTCAAAACATGTGAATCCAATGAGGAGAGAAAGCAAGCAGCAACGAATAAGGAAGCAATAAAGCTTGCAATAATAACATGAAAGTTTTGGAAAAGAAACACACCCATTTTGCATTCAGAGCAGGAATCATTCATGATCAATCATAAGTAATTTTGCCATGTAATTTGTTTATTCAGAAAATGTCTTCTTGTATAGAAGCTGTCAGGAACTACACAGAGGCTTCAGCCAAAGGGCTACCACTCTTTAAACAAGAAGCAATTGTGCTTGCTTTCATTCTTTGACACTCTTCGTAATCTATTCCAGATCTGACCTGCTCCAGACCCTGATTTTTAAACTTGACAAACACTTCAGCCTCAGGCTCCTCATGGGAGAAGAGAATTTTCTTTTTTAAGTAGATTTTCTTTTGTTAAATTTCTCTGTCATATGAAATTATTTCCTGGATTTAATCACGAGAGAAAAGAAAAATTTTTTACCAAGACAGAGCTCTTGTCTCTCACATTCATAAATTTATTCAAATATGTATCCTAGCAAAGATGAATTCTCTGTAAGGTTTAAATATTATAATGTGCAAATACAGTAGATACAAAAATCAAGAGGCAATGGTTTAAGTATGCAATTGTCTTTTCATCTGTAAAACATTGCTTTTATCTGAAAATACTTAAATTTGAGTAATTTTTCTGTGTTACGAAGTTCTTATAAGGAGAAAATTCAATACACTCCCTCTTTATCTTTATCACATTCCACATCAAAAAATAATGAAGTGTTAAACTAACACAGCTGTCTGAAATCAGGTCATGGTAGGAGGTCTTAAGCTTATAGCAGCTTTCTAGACTGTAAGACACTGTGCCAGAAATTCTAGATCTGAAATTCTGCTGTGATCTGAAGTTCAACTGTGTGACTGTGACAAAAGAACTTCCCAGTCCTTCAGTGATCCTTCTCACTCTAGGCTTCTTCTGCAGTAAACCAAGTAACAGTCATAAACCAGCAAAGTCTTTCCTCTAGATTATTCCCAACAACAATTACATATCAGAACTCTATAGATTGTGCTGTGCAGTACTGACAATGAAGTTATGTCTTCACACGAAGTACAATGAACAGTGTCAACACAGAAAACACAGAAACGGTCAACAAGGAGAGAAAAAATAAAACTAGCTTGACTAATCGATTTCTACGGAAGTCATACAGCCTCCCTCTGGAAAACTACTCAGATTTTTTAAGGCTGTTTAAAAAAATGCCAGTCTCCCTAATGCATTTGAATTGTACAGTTTTATTAGAATTGAACATGACCCTTGCCAGAATTTTTTTATCCATGTATTTCAAATGTTAAGAAAACCATTGATAGTTTGACTTCTCCGTGTCAAAGGTGGAAGAACAGAGACACACAACAACTAAACCTTCACCTCCTGCTCACAAAAGTCAGTGCTGGTGGTGGAGATACAGTCTCTTCTGGTACTGATAGAGGTGCTGAAGGTGGAGACGAAAGTTCTGTGCTCCAGGACCCTGCCTTGCTATCAAAAGCTGGGTGGTCACAAGGTTTTCTCAATACTGTTTAGAAGATCTAGATAGACAAAGTATTGTAACAGTAGTTCTAAAATTAATGGAGGAAGAATTTCTTGTCTAACACAGGCACCACTTTTGACCGTCTTCAAAGGAATGAAGACCATGAATACCAACACTGACCAGGAACTTTTCTTTCAGATATTTTTATTAAAATGTTGAAATGACAAATAGCCTACAAGGAGTAAAAATATAAAAATAAAAAGTACAAAAACTGGAATCTTGATCAGGACAGAAAAAAGTAATTACTGCATGATTAACAGTGTAACAAGGTGGAAAAAAAAATTATTTACCCCTAAGTTCAGGATGCGGAAACACTGCATCCAGATCCCTTCAGACTCTTCTCAAGCAAAACTACACGGGGCACAAACCCTCCACACCATTTGAGATTGTAAGAACCCTCATTTAGAACAGTATCAAAAGACATCTTTTATTGCCAAGGCAGAGTAACATGAATAAAGAAAATGTAATATAATGGATACCAACTATACTGAGCAAGGTGAGTCTTCATAAAACTGATATATAGTTCAAAACCAACACACTTATAGAGTTCGCAAAGCAGAATCTTATACTGCACAGTTCCTCAGTTCCTGTGGTCATTTTGATTCAGTATCTTTCACATGTTTCACAGGTGTTTTTCAGTTGCTTTGTTTATTGACTCATTAGTTTAGATTGGTGCAGTGAATTGTATATCAGTTTCATGAAGACTTTTACCCTGTTCAGTATGGTTGGCTCCCATTATATTACATTTTCTTTATTCTACTGAATCTGACAAATTTGGTAAATTTATTCATTGTACTATGTCAACTCAATTATATGTTTCATCTCTTTCTTTGTGAGCTATGTTTTTCTTGGAACGTGTCATATGAAAGCTTAGTATTTTCACACTTACTGCTTGTATAACTTGCAATGTGTTACACATCCCCAGCAAGTTAATCTGTAGCTTGCAACTTTCTTTCTCTGCTGTGAATGCATTTTATCATCTTTCCATCTAAAGATGTTTTTGATTAACAAGTCATTGTGCATTTTTTAAACAGCTGTGAAGCCTGAATTAAAATTTTCTAATTTTTTAAACAAAGAATTTATTAATGTCACTCTAGTGACAGAACTACTTACTTTTAATGTTATAATAACCAAACAAAAGTAGAGGACCGAGACAGTGAGACAGGAATACTTTTAAGTGTGGAAAATTCAGAAGCCCAAAGGTTTGCTCTCATTCTGAGGTCAGGAACTGTTCCATCAAGGGTGCTCAAGTGTTGCAAGTTTGAAACATCCCTTAAGTTTGTCTATAACAAAGAATAAATTCCTTGCAGTAATCTCAATGTTTGTTTAATACTTACCCTCTTTGTCTGGATATTACCTGTGCTCCCTGAATTTGCCTAGAAGATGCCTACAAGGAGAAAGAATATCAAATTGACCAGTAATCCTGATTTTCCTCAGGCTGCTCAGATTACAGGACTGCTGCTTAAACAGGGAAGGTGTTTTATCCAGACAGCAGCACCTGATAGCAATTAGGTAAACCAAGATCTTGTATGGGAAATTACACAGAGGTTACTATTGCTGATAAATAGATTTGAAGTAATTGTCTGGAGAGAGTTACCTTGTTGCCTTAAGCAACCTATTAAGGGCACTGGGCATATTCTATTTTTTAATATATGGACTGACACTAACAAAGAACCAAACAGTTCTCATAATGGAGCAGATTAAGTTGCTTATAAATTTAGCCAGAATTTTTGACCTTAATGATTTTATTCAAATTTATTTTCTTTTCCTCATTGCTTCATACTTGACCTTTTTTCCCACTTGAAAAAAAAAAACCCAAAAAAACTTTAGCTGTTTCTGTCAGTATGGTTGAAAAAATATAAACTTTCTTCTTTCACTGAAGGCTTGCAAATGTTCCACTGATGAATTCCATTGCCTCCAAACTTCAGAGCACAGACATAAAACTTGGCAGAAGCAAAATAAATTAACCTGTTTGGGCAGTTTATGTCATCATAGCTACGCCGCTTTGGGTATTGACGCTAGGTCAGAACCACCACTGATACCCACTCCTCCTTGTGATGTGTGCCCCGGGGAGGCAACCTGCATGTCATAAGTGGCATAAAAAAAAGGGGGGAATAATGCATAAAAAAATCAGAAAAGGCTTTAGATGTACCCTTTTTAAGAGATACTGCAACACTTGCTGGTTAAATGGTTGTGCACTCTGAAAGCATGTGCAGCCCTGGCTCGCGCTGCTCACGAGGTTTTGATATTGTTGGCTTGTGTAAAAGAGTGCCCTTGAGGAAGTACAGCATGTCCCACACAGCTGCAGTCCAATCTGATGGGATAAACTAGGGAATGCATATTGCCAAAGCACTTTATGAGAGTCAGTGCCTCTTGTATCTGGGTTTCTAAGAAAAGTGAAGTGCAAATGTATTTTTGGTTTTAGTAAGGTTAGCAATTAATGATGACGCCCACAAACTGATGGTGATGGCCCGGGTCTAGTGCAGCAAGCCCTCCCACTGACAGAGCACCTGGGGGAGGAATTCAGGAGCACATCCTTTGCACCTGTAGAATTTCTATCATGCTTTGAGCAGGGCTTACAGAGGCAAAGCTTCCCGTGCTGTACAGCTCACAGCAAATGGAAATTGCATCCTCCAAAAAAGCCCTGGGACCATCATTAAAAACCCTAAATCTCAGTTCACTATTTTGCTGAATTCACAGTGGATAGAACAAGATATAGCCATACCAGCCCCTGTAATTGGCACTGGTGAGGCCACATCTTAAATCCTGTGTTCAGTTCTGGGCCCTTCAGAGCAGACATTGAGGTGACGGAGCAAGTCTAAGAGAAGGGAAATGGAGCTGGAAAAAGGGTCTGGAGCACAAGTTCTGTGAGGAGTAGCTAAGGGAGCTGGTGCTGTTTAGCCTGGAGAAAAGGAGGATCGAGGAATACCTTATAACTCTCTACAACTGCCTGAAAAGAGGGTGTAGCCAGGTGGGGGTCAGCCTCTTCTCCCAGGTAACAAGTGACAGGTCTCAAGGTGTGCCAGGGAAGGTTGAGGCTGGACATTAGGAAAAGTTTTTTAGGTGAAAGGGTTGTCACACATTGGAACAGGCTGCCCAGGCAAATGGTGAAATCACAAGCTCTGGAAGCATTCAAAAAATGTGTGGATGTTGCACCTTGGGGCATGGTTTACTGGTGAACATGGCAACCCTGAGTTAAGAGTGGGACTTGGTGATCTAAGAGGTCTTTTTCAACCATAATGATTCTGCGGTTCTATGGAAGCTGCCTGCCTAAACCATGCTCTTCTTGTAATGTTCCTGGAGAGCCTACTTGGGATTAACCTCCTCTAGAGGAGAGCTACCACCTATCCTGGCTCCTGTAAGGACTAAAGAGCTGCATCTGCTAGCATGAACAAGCAGAACTTCATTAGCACCTTATTGAAAGGTTTTGTGATTTCCTAAAGAGTTCTCTCAAACTACAAGAAGGATTTATAAATTTTGTCTAATGAAAAATCAACGTCTACTTCCATCTCTAGCTTCCAAATATTTAGTTTTTATAGAAATTTAGAAATTTTAATTTGGGGGCAGGGTTGTGGTAAGGTTATGCTGACTCTAAGGCCATCTTACCTTTCCAGGGAGCAGGAGCAAATCAGTATGGTGTAGTCAGTACCTGCATTTATAGTTCTCTTCTGAAGGCCATTTTCTGATGTCACCCAGAGCCCTAACATCCCTGCTCTCTCAACCAGCTGACCCACAACTTCTCCCTTTTCTGCTTTTTTGCACATCTCAGCTCAGCCACTTTAAGGCCAGCTTTAAAACACTGGGGCATCATTTAAACTCCACAGTAGATGGTCCTGCCTTAAACCAGATTTTTGATTAGACAGAAATAATAGATTTTCTTTAAATTTCAGTATCATTCCCCAAGCATTCACAGATTTTTTTGAAAAATTAAGAGACTGTAGCCCCCATTTGCATTTCTGAGTTGACAGCAGTGTGACCAAAGGTAGATCCCAAGGCTCCTGCCTGCACTGAACTTGGGAGCTCAGAAAGCAGTCATACACCTATAACCAGGAAAAGAAAAGAGCCTAATGGAGCTCTTACATTAATCTGTTCCTGAAATAGATTTATAAAATCAATTTACAAAATACAGTTATAAAATAAATGTGGTTTTTCAGGCCCTGGTTTCTGAAAAGCACTTTCTGAAAGGGAATTTTAATGGGTATTGAACAGAGACAATAACTTAAACATGTCATTATTTCACCTTATTCCACATCAGTTTATGGAGTGCACAGTTTATGTACTACTGTTCGACAATGAACTGCAATGTTCTCATTGAGGGTGTTACAGCAAAGCTGATCCATCCAAACTTATGAGGAGTCTGAAAGCTTCATATCTACTGCCTGCTCACTTCAGGTCAGGACCTGTTTTTCTAATTTGTCACCACTGTAGAAACATCTGGGAGATGAGCAGCTAGAGCTGGAAGAGTACAAAATCTAAATTACAACTATCAAGAATATTTTCACACAGAACACACAGTATTAGTGGCTTTTTTTTTAAAGAATGGACAAAATACTGAACCAAAAAATCCAGCAGGGAATGCTACAAAAAAGTCTGTAATAATTCACTGGTTCTGCAATAATTGCCATTACAAGCTAAATTTATGTATGTATCCCTTGTTTTTGATGTGATCCATTAATATCAAAGTGAGGATGAAGTGGTTTAAACTTTCATCAAAAACAAAATATTGCATTAAATGTCCTAGTGCTGACAGCTGTTTGGTTTACAAACAGAGAGCAATAAATCATTTTTATACTTAACCTGTTTGAAAGTGATAACGAGTCCATATGACATCTGACATTAACAATGAAATAACATACTGAAATAAATGCCAAATTCTCACATAAAATTTAGAGTTCAGGTGTATCACAGAATGTTTGAATACTTCCGAAAAGCAACTGAGGAAGGTGGGATTTGGTTTGTCTTGCAAGCAGAAAAAAAGTAACATTCATATTATCCAAAATGTATTATTCACTTAGGTTTAAATTCAAGACTAAGAGTCTGGCTGGCTTATTTGACCTGAAACCTCCAAGGAAATACTTTAAGTATACTTTATAGTTCTATTCAAACTAATGGCATTTTTGATGAAACAAGTATTTTTACCCATATCATATTGCACATATACTTCTCACAAGGTTTATCCAAGCAATCAGTGCTCAGAACAAATAGCAACTTTGACTGAGAACATTTCAAATTATGTCATATACTGTCTAGCAGCTGCTGTACGACTAATACCATAAAATAAATACCAACATCTTTTATAGTGATCTTCTTTCATGCATTTGAATGCGTTTTGCAGTGAAAGACAAGCACTGGCTGCCACATTTTCCCCCTGCTCATGTGCACATTTACTTCAGTGGTGGCTTATCTTGTCATTGCAGGAGACAAAGCAAACAGCAGGTGGAGGGAGCCAGTGCTGCAAGCAACCAGGCTCTAGAATTCTGCTTAGCAATTTCAGGCATCAATATGAACTGAATGCTTGAACAACCCTCACCCAGCTAGACTGTTGGAGCACTGACTGGGAAAGGCATGTGAGCTGTAAAGCTTGTCTGTTTTTCTCAGCTATCCAAGGAAACTACGTGTCTCTCTGTATTAGCTTGGCCTCTCACATATCACTGCACCTTCATGGCCTCTGCTGTGCTGGTAGCATGGCATCTTTGAGTCTAATAATAAAGAGCTTTAACTTTGCCTCTTGAGTTCTGCTAACAAAAATCTGGGGTGGGATGGGTGTCAGTAATTTCAAAGTAAATTGGTCAGAGCTGAAGGTAGCAAAAGCAGAAAGCATTAAAGTTTAGTTTGATTCTCAGAGCTTCCTCTGAGACAGTTTTAGGGCAACTGTGTTATTCTTATTAAATCTTAGTCTTCATCTGATTTCAGTATTAAATTTTATAATAAGTTGGGGAGTCTTTTTTAAACACTCACCACTTTGTTATTCTTTTATTCACTTGAAAGATAAACTTTTCTCTTTCTTGAAAAGTTATTCACATCTACTTCTTGTATAGCAGGCAACCGTCACATAGTTCCTCCTATTCAACCATAATGTCTCTTGTGCAGGGTGTTCCTGGATTTGTTTCCTTAGACAGACCTGGGCTGGCCTATGATGCATTCTGACCCTTTACTGAAGAAGGCCTTGTAATCTTTCCTTTCATCTTTCACTGCAGGCAGCTCTCCATTTTCCATTCCCTTTCCTGTCCCTGTGGTTTATCTTTCCTGAAGGTTATAGCATTCTCCAGAGATTTAGTCAGGCAGTGGTAATGAAGACCAGTCTGATGAAATTAGGTCAGATATCTGTAACTTTTAGGATTAGCATAACAGATGCCATCAAGTGAGTTCATGCATAGGTACATGGCAGCTGATGATCTGCAAACCAGTATTGGGTTTCTTGGTATTAATATTCTCTTCTTGTTCCCTAGTGCCCAAGGAATGTTAGTCCATGTATAGTCCTTCTCTGAACCCTTGTGTCCTTGAGCAACTTGATAACCAGGGAGATGGATAAGCAGCACGTCCCCAGCAACTTCCTCAAGTTTCTGAAGGGTGAGAGCTGGCATCAGACTCACTCTGAAACTGCCCTGAATTCAGAGAGTTGATCACAGAATATGATCACCAGCATGACATGCTCTAAGTAGAACTTGCCCAAAGATAATGTGGTGAGTCCCTTTACGAAAGAAATATTGCTTAGAAAGACCTCAAAATGTCATGAAGAAAGCCAGCTCATGGGTAGAACATATCCAGCTCCTGGACTTGTCAGATTTTTCCTGTATTTATCTTTCGAAAGAGCAAGGTATGAAGACATGTCAAACCCAATTTACAGAACAATGTGCTTTCTGAATGCCTGCTACAGTCTTCCTGGTCATCTCACCCCTTTCACAGCCTTTTAAAAGTCTTTTCTAACTTCTCCCAAATGCCCCTATCAATGCAGTTATGTTCCCATAGCACTGTCATTAAACCTGCTGTTGTCTCAGGTCAACATCCCCTAACAGCTAATCTAATTCCGGTTCTCTGAGTAAATTTTGCTACTCTCTCTGTCTCTTGACTCATTCTCTACCTCACTAAGAAAGTTAAGAGCTGAATAAATTGAAGCCCTGTGTCTTTTAAGTTGATGGATGAGCCTTTGTTCTCATTCCCAAATAAATCTCACTTCCAATTTGTGGCCATGACTGAACTGGAACTGCAAACAATAAAGAATGGCTCCTCAGGTGTCCAGGATGTGGATTATGAATTTGCCAGGTAAGAATAACTGAAACATGGATAGACCCAGGAAAATGCACTTGAAGTGTATGCAGCAGATATACAAGAGTGGTAACTTAAAACAGTTGTGCCATAAACATTTTTCTGTGTTAAAGTCCTGATATATACAGAACTTAGTTTTATGGGGGGAGAGGAGCTAAAGGTAAGGAGTAAGATAAAGGAAGATGAACCCTTGAGATTTAGACTTGGGTTCCAGGTACACTGTTTTTCTGATAATAAATATTTTTAAGATTAAAAGGTATGTGCTGTTATTATCCCAGACTGCTTGTTCCTTCAACAGCTTTGGAGGTGTTTAAGGGGGGTCTGGATGTGGCGCTGGGTGAAATGGTTTAGTGATTTGGGCATTACTGGTTTGGCAGTTGAACATGACCATCTTACAGGTCCCTTCCAAACTCGATGATTCTATGATTTGAATTTATGATAACTATGATATGTTAACATAGCAATCTGTAACTACTGATACACAAATTGTTTTGATGTCAAGTCATAAACTTCTTCATGGAAAAGGTCAATGAAACCTTCACCCACTTGTTGCTGCTGCCGTTCTTAACCATGTAGATCTTACCTTGACATTTACCTTAGGAGATACGAACTTGCTGGCAAAGTTTTGCAGGCAGCCAGCCAGCTCAGTTCCACTATTTGGAGCTAAATTGTAAGGACAGAACTTGGGGTTGTTGATCAGATTCTATCCTGTCTCTACTAATAAACTGTTTTGGCACTATTCCCATCAGTACTTTCTTTGTTAATAAGAAAGGAAGAAAAAAAATTTCCTTCTGTATGCACAGTCTCAGTAACAATCCAGTGCTGCACATATGATTCAGATGAAGCTGGCAAAATCAAAATGAAAAACACTGTATTAGTAATGCACATCCGGCCATTGGCATGATGTGCCAGCAATATAAATGAAAAGTACAAAGGAAAGAGGTTTGTTAAATTAAGTAATCCTTAAACTACATGAACTATGTATTCAGTTTGGCTAACCACAGGGAGACAAGAGCCAGTTCTGAGAAAAGGCAGGAAAGATGCTCAGCATGTACTCAGCAAATAAATGTTTTCCTAGAATATATAAACGGAGAGATTTTTTTATCCTTCTGTATACAAAAAGAATTCCTCCTGATACCACGTATGTTTACATCAAGCACAGACTAATTTTGTGCATTGGCCATATCAAGCCTTCCTTGCTTTTAATGACTCACACCATAAAAGAATTCTGAAAGTAACATAAATCTCTAATTCTTTTTTTTTTTTTTTAGATCTTTAGCTAATATGCTTGTTATTATTTGTGAAAAAAGAAACTTCATCCAAAGAAAATCACACTGCCCTTTCTTCCTTCCTCTCCTTCCTCCAGATGAAAAATCAAACACTGAATTACGCAGGTGAAGGCTTTAGCCAACAGTTTCAACGTCACGAAAACAAGAGTCATCACAGTTAGCATGGCTCTGAGGTACTCTATCCAGAATATCAAGGGTGGAACAAATAATCAGCATTTTCCCCTTAGAAAGAACTCTTCTGTTGTCAGATTTTGAATCCCTGAAACAATGGATAGCCCCACGACTTCAAAAGGATTACATGAAAAACATGTAATTGAGTATTTGTCAAAAAAAGAATAACAGATCCTAAGTAAACCATAAGTATGTAATTATGAAACATTTTGATCTCTTGCTGCCCTTGATGCATTTGTGCTGGGAGTAAACCTCTTTAGTACTCTGGAGATCAAACAGGCATATTTCCTGAATGCTATACTAATACAAACATTTTTTGAGGAAAAATAAATAATTGAAACAAAAAAAATTGTATGAAATCTTGGTACTATTGATATGACTGTAAAAAACATACAACGGTTTGCATCAGTCTTCCATTCTCTTACTATATATTTAGCCTAGCATTTGCCTCACCCTAAATTCACTCTCCTCCTTCTATTGTCCAAACCTGTACACTATTATCCTATTTAGGAGGGAGCTGCCCACTATTAACATAGTTCTGAGTTGCTTTGAAGGTGAATTACTTGAGATTGTTTGAGATGCCCTTTTTTCCAAGCTTGGTACTTTCCAAGAGCCTTTATTAAATCTCTTTTGATCTAATTGTCTTCATTTCAGCAGTGAGTAATGCAAAACTGAAGAAGGGCAGAAACTCAGGCAGCATGGATACTTTATTTGGGCAGTTTTACAATATCCACTACTTTAAAGATCACATTCAATAGTTTAAATACCTATTTCAACCCCCAACACAGACAATAAGAATCACATCCCAGGAACAATCTTTCCCTTTTTCTTATTAGGACAATATTTCCTTTAAATTTTGTAGTCACATTACTATCCTTCTTCCCACACAGATCTCAGGTTCCTGTCCCAATGCACTGAGGAAGAGCTTCCTTCTGTCTCTTACTCTGAAATGCTGATGCCAACTCCTTTTTCTCAATACACATGGAGCTGTGGTTTTCCAGACACACTGGCAGCACAGCTGTCAGTCCTCAGTCTTGCAAGGGGATGTGTGTCTATAACCTTAGCTGTCTAGTCATGCCTGAACCCCCCTTTCCTTCTCCCTCTGCATGAAAGGTGACACACAAACATAGTGAAGAAAAGATCCCACAAACTAAGATCTTGTAGGAGAAAAGGAAGCAGCCAAGAAATTCAAGTTGAGCAGTCTTGAGAGATGATACCCACTTCCACATGCTTTCTATATCCAAGCCCCAGTGGAAGCAGCCTCCAAGACAGCTCTAGAGCTGGCTATATGCAACATTCCCTGTGATTCATAGATGGCATTTTTATGTACAATTTTGAATGGAATCACTATCCAGATGAATAATTAGCAAAAAGCAAGAGATATCTACTTCTCTATTTTAAAACTTTCTGTTAACCTGTACTTCAGCAGCCACAGACAAGGGAGGTGAATTGTAGTGTCTGAGAAATATCTTGCTTCTTAATTCTAACAAAATATGGAGTCTAACATGTTGTTCTAAATAATTTGCAAACATTAAGATAATACAGTCTTTATCCTGAAGCCCTTTTGAAAAATGAAAACTGGAAAAAGGGAACAGAACCAAGTATAAGAGGCAATAATAGATTCCTTGAAAAATTCAGGTTCACCCAGCCATCTCTGGCTTTACACAATGTTTAAACAGACTTATTTTAGAACAAGATAAGTTTCAAAAATGGGTGAGCCAGGGAAGGTAGGAGCTAGAAGAAGCTGTCAGAAGCTGCAGAAGACAGACTCTGTCAGATGAGCAATCCAGAAATGAGAATTTTTTGCAGCAGCTTGGCCACACTGAGGAGCATGCCAGGCATGCCTTGGTGCCTTTAGTGCAAATGTCTCCATGACACCCCCACTAGTACAGCAGTGACCTTATAAGCAGTTTATATTCTGTGGATATAGTGGCAGCATCGGTCTCCAAATCAAATAGGAAATAAATATGTGGATACAGATCACTACAGTAATCACAGTTCTCCTGTGCTCTTTATCATATTTGTATTACATTAAAGAAGAAGGACGTAATATAAATTACTATCATACTGATTCAATATTATTCAACATTTTCTAAGCAGACAGATTCATAACTAACATTTGTAAAAATCTTCAGGCCAAAGGCACAATAAAATCTCCTATTTATATTGATTAACTCTGTTGTAGATATTTACCACTAGTTATTTAATTTGTAGCTTAGAACATTACTTCAGTTCATAAGACTTAAGAGATTCAGAGTGGGTGGAAAATTTTGGACTCGCACCAGAAGGTTCCAAAGCTACCAAAATAGAGGGGATTTCTGCAGTGTTGATAAAAAACCCCCAAACTTTTCTTTTAAATCAAGTGACATAAACCAAATATTAAGTATTAGATACTTGCACAGCTAATGCAAAACAAGCAACAATTTTTAAAATAAAAAAAACCCCAACAATGCAGTTCTGGAATACATAGCTAACCACTTAACTTAAACTTTGCTTCCCAGTTGTGGTGTGGGGAATGGAATATGAATGAAACAATTAGCAAGAACATGCAATCAGTCTGGGATTCGTGCCATGAAGTATGATTTAGGTCAAGAGTCCAGAAGAACTCAAAAAAATCTTGGACATGTGTGGGTAGGAAGAACATCCAAAATAAGCATTTCTAAAAGCCCAAAGGAGTTTGTGGAGAGAGTTAGGCTTCAAGGCAGATCAACATCTAACAAACATGGGTTAAGAAGACCATTGCTGTGGCCAGTTGATTCTGTAACATTTTCTGAGGCAGTTGATAGAAATCCCTGTCAGAAACATCATGCTGAACTACCGGCTCTTGGTATGGCTGTATATGCCACTCTCAGATTTCTTGCTGCAAAGGGGAGATCTGTTCTCAAATGTCCCAAAATACAAAGTAAACGTTTCTGATGGTATTGAACCTAGGAAAAGTATTTCTAAAGGGCTACTTGGTGCCTGTTTGCGTTTCTCTTTGAAAACTGACTGTTATTGTTGTTTCCCTCTATCACATGAAAAAAAAAATCCTAAAACACATGAGATCTTTTCCATGTAAACAAATCATTCCTTCCAGAGGAAATGTTATATGATGACAGGGTATGTGAAATGGTCTTAGTGATCATGTGGTGAGATCATGAGACACTGTCTGCATTGGAGTTGAATGCAGGCTACTCAAATGTTTTTGGGATCCCCATGATAGAACACTGGTGGAGAGCAAACCCACAAGCATCAGGCAAGCTGGACCTTCTTCACCTCCTGACTCTTCAGAGCCTACAGCCTTGATATTAAAACTATACAAAATTCTTGTTTCTAAAACTAATTTAGCAGATAATTAAACAGGGTTTAAATGGTTTAAGAATGGCATCATTTGGGTAGTATGGTCATTTTTCTACAGTTCTGAAAAATTATCCTGGGATGCAAATAAATACAGCTGTCAGAAATCTTAGCCTCTCTTTATACAGGGGGATTCGGGGATCGTTTCTGCCCAGCAGCTCATGGAGGGAGGTGACACAGGAAATGTCAATACTGAGCTACAGCAACTGATTTTTCAACCATTTTTCACAGAGACAGAAAGTGTTCCTATGGAGTTTAGAAAATCTTTTGCTTAAGCTGTTTGTTAACAAAGGAAAGAGACTGATGTTTAAAATTCAGTATCTTTGTTTCTTTTCTCAAAAAAATAATGTAGTCACCATAACTTCAGATGCCCATTCTACAAGAAAAAAAAAATCCCAAAAGGATAAAAAAGAAACAAAAATTAATCCTGTTCAGTACTTTTGAGATATCAACTGTGCTAAGGCAAAACAAAAATGGTATGTGTCTTGTCTTAAAGAAATGGAGCCCATATGAATAGCCTGTGAACTCTGAAGGAGCTATTAATTTACATTTGGATGCTATGATTTAATTGTATTAGCACATTCTGTGAACAAATGGTAATTCCCCATATCCATGAGTTTCTCAAATAAAACAATTTTTAACAGTATCCTAGATCAGAACCTGATTTTTCTCTTGGAAATAATGGGGGGGCACATGGGTTAACATTATTTTTTTTTTAAACTTTATAATGAAAATTATTTTTTTGGAGCTTTTGGAAAGAACCATTCAAAACGTGTTCAAAGCCTGAGAAATCTGAAGTTAGGCAGCAGCAGCTGCAGAACTGTGGCTTCCAGAATGGGCAACTGTAAGTCAAAACTCAGTGATTTAAACAGCACTGACCAGCTCCATTTATCTTACTGATATTTAATGTTTCGTGCCATGTCTTAGGCCCAAGGATGTCTGAAAACCCCACCTCCACAAATAAAAATCTGTTCAAGATAATTTTCAGTGGTGCATAGGATCTCTTCTTATTAGTGACGTCCGCAGCAACAGCAACAGCAGGCAATTTGGATTGTTCTGCCAATGCCCTCTATTTCTCCATCATCTGGCCACCTTAACATGCTAACTAAACATTTGAACAGTTTACCATATACACTCAAGACTTCCATGGATCCCATGGGTCATCAAAGCACAGGAATATTGATGGGCTTCTTACAGAGAACCAGAAGACCTAAGCACAGGCACTGTTTTATCACCTATATTTAGTCACCATTACCTGTGATAGACTTGCTGCCAAGGTTACTGTGTCTGCAGTCAATTGTGAAGGAAAACAAATGCATTTGATTAACACCTTGGGAACTGTAAAGTAACAGTTTTAATATATGCTTTAAAGCCAAAGATAATAGTCAAATCCATTTAGATTCCCTGACACCTCCCATTTAATGGCTCTTCTTTCCAGGTACCTGTATCATTAACAAGCTTCAGTCACTTTAGATAAAATTTTCCATCTTAGCCATCTTCATTGGAAGAGTTTTAAATTTTTTGTTTGTTTATTTTGGGTACACTACAGCAAAAATACCTTGACTGTTTTCAAGGACAAGGTTATGGAAAAAGAAGTTTTGTCCATGTGAACTGATTCTAGTGACCTTAAACTGAGTGTTTCACATTTCAGATTAAAACCTGGGACAGAAGGAGGAATAAGCACACTTTGTATCAAGGATGTGCCTTTTGGAATCCCTCTGAAACATGACCCTAGTTGATTAAATTTCATACTGTTGGGGGGTGGGGTGTGTATGTGTGAGTGTGTGTTTGGAGAAGGAAGTTCACACCTGTTCAGCAAATTGAGATTTTAACAGTTTAATTCCCCAGAGGTGCCATTCCTAAGGGACTGCATATAATGTTGTCATGACTTTGTGTTCCAAGTACAAAGTCTGAGCACCTAAACTGAGGTCAGCAAACACTTCTTTAGGTCTCCCAGTAATACCCCTTGATTTAGGAAGTTAAAAGCAGAAATAAAAAAAAAAGTTAGTGAAGAGAGGGGAGTAAATTGTGATAGGATTAAGTCATGGGAAACTACTGAGTAGAGTGGTAATAAGAGATGAGATAGGCTATGAAAACTGGGTTCAGATGGCAAGGATAAAGATTGTCAATACAATATAACTCATGCAGTAAAGACAGTCTTGGACAAGAGGGTTAAGAAATTTTACATAAGGATACCTACCATCTTAAATTTTAACATTTCATAGCCTCATGTCATAGTTTTAATTTTTTAAATATATCTTTGTTGTATGTAATTGCTTGTAGAGATGAGACAATATTTCACATAGCTCTGTTTCACTCCCCTTCAACCCCCTTCAACCTAAACCTCAATTTATTTATCTGCTGAAGCAGGTTTGATAAGAAAACATGAATAGCTTTCAGTTAACATCTAAGAGAAACTGTCTCTCAGCAATGACAAGAAATGTTATTTTACAAACAAATGTTCGAACACTCTAAATCATTGTAAATTATTTTATTTCAAAAATCAAAAATGGGCAAGTACTGTAAATGATATAAATATCTTTTAAACCTGAGCACTTCAAAGTTAAAGAACAGAAACACTTCAGTGCTTTGCAAGCAATTTCAAAAGAAGTCTAGGGCAGCAGAATTCAAATGGATTCAAGTTCAGACAGTGACTTCACCAAGAAACACCCCATACTTCAAAAAAGAGAAACTGCATGGCCCTGATTTAAAATCCCCATTGCTTTTGGTCCTTGGTTATTCATCACAGAGAAGTCTGTGCCAAAACTTGTTCAAATGTTCAAACTGACAGCAGCATGACGATAAAGTTACCTACAAGTAAGCACAGTGTCAATCACTGCTTCTGCTCCCAGAGATATCTTTAAATACTATATTTCTAATAGTTCCTCTCCTCTTGATCGCAGGAAGTTCAGTTTTTGGACTCCAAGGGAACTGTGACAAGAAATCTGGACATGATTATACCACCCCACACACAGCTTCAGAAACTTCTTTGGGTATGTTTGGCGTCTGCTTCATCAAATGATGGGCAGTAGCATTTTGACCTTTCACAAGACTGATTCCAAAAAAGCACAATACCACTGGGTATAATTTTGCTATTATTAAATGTTGTTAATAAAGTGGCTGCTGGAATTCCAGAAGAACATAGATGCCATTCTTCTTTTATTAACATCCTTGATCTCCGAATATCTCATGGAGATCATGTCCTTGAAGAACATCATACCATGATGCAAACTGAAGAGTTAAGAAGTATTGGACCATGTCTTCCACTTCAAGATCTCCCTAAGGTGTGGCAATTATCTGGTGTCTTATGCCTTTAGAATACTGCTCATCATCACCTATGCTCTACTGGTAGAAGTTTCTAGGTTTTCTTTTCTGAGTAAGTCACCTTGATGCCCATATTTGCAGAAATACAGAACGCTGAAACTAGAATCCACGTTTCTTCCCCACTGCTTAAATTTTATATTATTAAATACTGTAAAGTAAAACATCTCTGTCAGATAAAATGTAAACAAATAAAATAGACACTACACTCAGATAAAGTGCTTGTAATGGAAAATTAATGGCTATGAAAGTGTTTGTGTGATCTAGATTTTAAAAGGCTGACTGCCATGGTTTTGTCTGTGGCCTGTTTTTTATGAGAAAGAGAGCAAAAACTTTAAACACTAAAATTTAAAAATAGTAAAAAACAGTACCAACTTATCTGTTTCCCTTTTTTCCCTGGAAAAAGCTAAAAAGAGTTCCCTAATATAAGCATAAGGTAACTTGATGTTGGTAGCATTTTCTGTTTGCTTTGTTGACTGTTCTGATGAGAAGAATAACAGTGAAGTCAAAGATAATGGTAAAAAATACAAAACATGAGAAGTCTACTAAAAGAAGAAAAAAAATCAAAAAAAAGCCAAACAAATCAAACCAAAACAAAAAAAGCAAAACAACACCCCAAAACAAAACAAACAAAAAAACCAAACCAAACAAAAAAACCCAAACCCAAATCCCTAGCTTTTAAAAAGAATAAACTGAAGTTAACAAGAAATGCAGAGCAAGACAGTAAATTATCTACCTTAAGACTGCCAAAAATCAATCTACTTCTACTGCTCTTCAAAAGTTAACTCAAAGTGCATTGTTATGATGACTTACACCAGCCAATATAGGGTCCAAGACTGGTCAGAAAAGAAAGAAAAAGAGACAGATTTAAGATGCAGGAAATCTGTTTCAAGCAGCATCTGAAGGCACTGCATATAATTCAGATGATAGTCATTCCAGAAGGGGAAGGCTTTAAGGCTCTCAACTTGTCTGGCACTTTTCATAAGCATTAAATTACCTTAAACAATCAGTAAAATCTTTTTTATTTCCTGAGGTGATATGTGAGTGATAAAACCCTGACTGATCCAGGTCCAGTAATGCATCATAAGATCCATTTACGGAAGAAAACGGAAACGAGAATCAGGAATATCAAAACATTTAAACCCTCTAATCCTCTTTGTTTTGGGACCGTGGGTATGGCTTTAGTCATGCAATTAATTATACACAGGAACAACGATTGCCTTCCAGCAGGATGACACAAAGCTTCACTCTGAGAGGTCACCAAATCCTGTCTCACTTTGTACATTTGCTTTTATTGGCTCTCCATGCCACCTCCAGCACCAGGAAGCAGATGGGACTTCCTTTCCATCCGGCTGCCAGGCAGGAAATGTTTGACTCTTCGACAGCCATGAACAGCCAGCCACGAGCTGTGGTGGAAGAGCACGGCAGGAACTGACAGGCGCTCAGACGCTGCAGTCACTTCCGACTGGCGGCCTGTCAGGATTGCATGTGCACTCTGCCATCCCATCCACAACTGAGAGTTCTTGAGGATTACAAATGTCCACCTCAGGTACAAATGCTGGAAACAAGACTAATTGGTCTGGGAATCTATCTTGAGAAAAATCACTTGCTCATAATATCCAGATACCCGCAGTGCCAAGATCATACTTGCTCTAGACTACGTGCTTCCTGTCTCCTTTGTTCTACTGCATTTTTTGATGCACGTTCATACCACATTTTCATTGTGTAGCCCTCCCTAGTTACATTTGAAATTTGATTTTGCTTTCTTGATACATCAGTACAGGGGAGATGTTTCTCATCTGGGTACAAAAAAAAAAAACTAAAAACCAAACCCCAAACTGGGCCTCACAAATGAATAACTCTGCAAAGCTTTCAGATTCAGAATGACCTGTTGCGAGTACTGAAATAAAGGGTATCTATGGAGTCTAACATAAAATTGCATTTTCATTCTTTTCCACCTTTCTTGCCATTAATTCTACACAGATCTATAAATACAAACACAAATCTCTCATAATATTAATATTAGGATCAACTGAACATCAAAAGCATCTCTACAGATCATAGAATACAAGCCTCCTACTCAAGGCAAGAACAGCTAAATCAAGTTCCTCAGAGGCATGTCCAGATGGACAGTCCCCTGAGTAACTTCTTTCAGTGTTTGATCATACTCACTGTAAAAAGGTTTTTTTCTTATGAGTAAATGGAATTTCTCGTGCTTCAATTTGCACCTACTTCCATTTTTGTATCCACTAGATACCACTGAAATAACAATAATAAATAGTTGCTAATGCTAATAAAAATATATTAAATATTAAGATTTAAATATTAAATATTAATATTTAAATGCATTAAGAAACAAACCATGAGTCAAACAAAACAGGATGTATTATACCTAAAGATATGACACTTTTAGGCTTTTAGATTTAGGACAGAAGAGATTATTAGACCAGTTCATGTGATCCTAGAAATCACAAGCTAAGTAGTTTCATCTGGGCTCAATTTCATGTTATTGAAAAGGAGATCTTGATATTGATGTTGATAACACAGAAGGGAAAAATAGTTGCACATTGAATTAGAAATTGGAAAACATTTTGCACTTTAAATTGCCTCCTCTTTACCCTATATTGATGGACACATGTCCACCTGGTTTAGGTATATAATCTATTTATTAGATTATTTATTAGCATTTATTTGCTATGATATGTTCTTCGTTTTGGGTGGTTTTTTTTAAAAAAAAAAAAATTTAATTTTTAAATTTTTTAAAATTCCCAGGCTCTGCACTGCATATTACAAATGAGGGAAAAGTCATGAGCATCCACCTTGTCCAGTTCTCTGTCAGGGTTGTTGGAAGTCTGAGCACTGTATACAGATCCTGATGTAATTCTGTTTCAAAACTTGACTGGTTTTTCTACTTCTGGTTCCATAAACTTTTTTTACATTTGTATTGTCTCCTTTACATTTCTTTGTGATGGATCCTGCCTTAGTTTCAGCCTTCATGACTACTGGTGAGGCCATATATAATCTGTTTTGCCTCTTAAATAGCTGGTCTCTTAGCCTTGAGTGGACCAAGAAATGAGTGGCTGTCCATTCTCCCCCAGTGTGGATAGATATATTTTGGGTGTATACTGAAGCAGTCTTTGTAAATGAAGCATTTCATTTTCTCTACAGTCAGGAAAGAAGGTGCTTTTCAGCATTACTGGAAGCAATTCTGTTAGCCAGAGCCCGTATGTGATTTAAGCTTAACTGGATCTCACCATGTGTCTTTGAGGAAGACTACGATTACTTTGTGCCTCTGCATGATTTCTTCTCTATTTCCAGACCACCGATTTACACTTCTATATTATGTAGCCTAGTGACAATATTGATTTTTTGATACATTTTTTGGTCTGGAAGGTGCTCTGAGAACATTAAAATCAGCTATGCTGTACCATGATTCTATCTCTTTGCATGCACCTTTTAATTGCTGAAGATTAAACAGCAGAGACTCATCAATATAATGTAAACCATAGCAGAATACAAAAATGAGCTTTAGAGCATTTTCTTCTCCTTAATTAAAAAAAAAAAAAATACTTTGAATCAATTTACTGACCATGTAAGAGTTGAAATTAAAGTACTGGGAAATAAATTAAGCCTCTATTTACCCATATCACTGCTATTTTTGCTCGTTCATGCTGCTAAAATATTCCCAACAGAACTGACAACCCTTAACAAAAACAGATCAGCAATTAGTGTCAATTAATTCCTTAGCACCTGGTAAAAATTAAATCATATCATGACTGCTAAGGAGTCAAGTAGTTATACCTGACATTCAGGTCTATCACTGAATGAAGCACTCAGAAACTATGGTTTACACGTATTCTAAGGTGGCATATTAACAAGGTTAACATATTAACAGTGATATGCCCTGAGGTGCTGACAAGTAGTAGCTATTGATTTTATGTGAATTATAGCTTATCTCCTTATGAAGCTCAGATAAATATCTGAAGTATTTCAAGCTGTCCAGTACTAGAGAAGCAAATAATGAGATATAATTACCTATTCATGTTTCAATTTCCCTTTTCACTACATAAATACAGCTAGTTGCTAAAGAAATGTCTTAAGAGTGTGTGACACTCTGTACCTATTTGCAAAGAATGGGTAAAAGATTGTAATACTGCCCAGTAATATAACAATTTAGAGGTCCTATTATTTCGGTTTTGCCATGTTTTTCTTGCTTTTATTTCAATGTTTTTTTGTAATGTGAACTCAGACCTAGCAATAACTCACTTGAAGAAAAGTGTTAGATCTGATTGCATACCATTGTAAGGTCTCCTGCAGTATTACTTAGAAGAAATCTTAGGGAGGTGATGATGGAAACCAGCAGGTAGAGTTAAGAGTTTACACATGTAAAATCTGGGATACTGATTGGATCAGACTCTGGCAAGTCAAGATGAAAGAATTTTCTTGATGTAGTCATAGAAAAAAACAACTCAAGTATATTTCATCAAATTTCTTATCAAATTATAAGGACTATATCTGAGATATTTTTATGTATATCTAATATGATAGAACATTAAGAGCACTTCAAATATCTCTATTGCAAGTACCTAAATTAAAAGGTATACTAGCCAACTCTTAGAAACTCTACATTGAGCTAAGTTCTTAATTTCTAGTACTGCAAGATTCAGTCACATCTGAAGAAGCGGAGGTTTTCCCATGAAACCTACACTGAAACTTCACCAGTCACTTACTGTCAACATTTTAATGTGTGAGTCAGATGTGCTTTACAGAAAGAACATTAAGAAGTTCTTCGGTTTTTCAGTGAAAATGCTTCAGAAAACTGCTGTAGGTTAGTTCTGTCTCAAATGTCTCTACCTATACTTAATAAAAAGTGAAAGTTTTCCAGATCATTTGGTCATTGATGAGCTGAGGAAGATAAATTTTAAGTCTTGCAGGGACTAGTACTGGTAAAGAGGGGATACACAAGGCTTTGAATGGCATGTGGTTTCATAGCCCAGTCTTCCTTGGGAAGACATAAAATGTAGAGAAAAATTGTTAGGGTATAGTTATATTTCCTCTACAGAGGAGATAGAATAGGAATTAAAATTTTCTTGTTTATGTGAGAATCCCTTTTGTTTTCATTAGTGAGACAATCTCATGATTGATTATTAACAATTTATATTCCATTATACTCTAATGGAAGTACATGTAACATTAGGAGATTGAAAAATAGGCTTCAGGTCACTTAATTGTCTTTTAGCATTCACTATAATGAAGATTTAATTTTCCATGAGTTAGTTCAAAATGCTGAACAATTACAGTGGATCTCTATTTCTTCCCTCTGGTGAAGACATTTAATAATATAATTTTGTGATGTAAGTGACACTATGTCTAAAAAGTTTCCAATTTAATTGCTAATTCTAAGTTACCAACAACTCACAGCAAAACTGAGCATGGTGAAGTTGCATCTTGTTTGTCTATTATATAAACACCATACAATCAAGTGTATATATATATATAAAATTATACAATTTTATAATTGCATAATTGTATACAATTAACTTGCATATTGTTAATATACATTTTTTTATATATAATGTATAATATTCATTAATATCATAATTTTATAATTGGCTACAAATTAACTCAATTTACACTTAAAAATTAATTTAGTCTGTATATGTACATAATAACAACCCTCTCTGCTCTGTCTTCCCTTCTTCCTGATGCAGTTACTGTCTCTCCTGATTGTTTATTCATCAGAAAGAAGGCAGCATGAAGAATGAATAACAGAGTCAGTATTTTTGGGACAAAATGTTATGTTATTACTCTACATTGTTGAATTTCATGCTAATTTTAAAAGACACCATTCTACATGTTACAGAAATGTATACAATACTTAGGGCATAATGGAGGTAGTGGACAGAGTGTGGTAGAGGGTGCTGAAAAAATACATTGAGCTGAACCACTGAATGCAGCTCCAGCTGAAGTACTACTGACAGATACAACTAAGGCAGATAAAGTGTTTTCATTTAAAATTCATTCTGTCAATCATTCTCTGAAGATCACTCTGAAAATTTCAGTTCTTTAGCTGAGATTATGCAAATGTGATTTCTCCTTGTAGGACAAATAGAAATACTTGCAAGTTTGAGAACAAATGGTTCATCTTTTTCTTTTCTTGTAGACAAGCATCTAGTTACATATAAAACAGTTCTTTTGATTTTAAGAGTAAAATCCCTGTGGTAGCAGACTGAAAAATTATATTTTGCATACAGTGTACCTTTGAATACTCAAGAGTGCACTTTTTCCATTTCATCTAGCTGCAAATTTTCAAAAATTGATGTGAGACTTCATGACAGATATTCCAGCAATAATTCTACTCCTAACAAATTTGGGGACACCATTTTGAAGAAAAAAAAAGGTTAGATTGTTCATTGTGCACACTCCAGTATGTCTATTAATAATATTTACTTAATTATTTAGGCTGATTCACAAGCTTTAGTTGAGACCCAGATTACTCCCTCTTGCTCAGAAATCAACAGTAATTACAATAAGGTTTCATCTCATTGGAGAGCACTTCTCTGGGTCTCTGCAAATCATAGAATCTTAGAATATTGAGTTACAACTCCTGTGTTTCATTTCAGGCAGTCTTTGGGTGTTACAGAAGCAAGTCTCTACTCTGTGTTTTTGAATATTTACTGATAAGAAAAAATAATAAAGCATATAATAGTGGCTATGCTACATTACTTCTGCTTTTAGGCATAGGTTTATATTGTATAATCTTCTGTTTTGTCATCATGTATCTGATTCTACACAATACTTTTCAGCTAAGATCAGCAAAGCTTCCTTCCAGGGGTTCCTGAGTGCAGACTGTAACACTCTGAAAAACAGTCACAGACAAAGCCCTGCATGACTTGTTTGCATGTAAGGCAAAAAAAACCTTACCCAAGGAGGGGGTTTGCAGAAGTACAGCAGGTGGCTGTACATCACATTAAACAAATCAGTGCTTAAGAGCTTTTTACAAACCCCTATGTCTAACCTGGTATATCTGACTGCAAAAATTTTTGGAAATATTACATAGTATACTGGTTGCTGTGGACATCTTAATTTCAGAATTTTGTGCCTGGTATATTAACTATGACTTCATAAATTTCTTTCTGGGCATTTTTTTCTGGGCTTGGTTGTGCACAAAAAAAGGACAAGATACTGAAAACTTTACAAGTTATGTTGCAAAACATCTTGCTTTCTGATTCTTGCCACACAAACATCATATTAAAGGAAACATGAAACAATAACACTGAAAAATAAGACTTTCATCCAAGTGTACTAGCAATTTGTTCCAAATAAAAAGTATGCATCTGAATGTAAAAACTTGGGTTGTCCTTTATACTTGGTATGCACATAGAAAATTAAAAAACAGAGTAGAAGGTTTCAAAACTACTGCTTTAGTGTCCAAATACTATTTTGGGCAGTATACAAAAACCAAGCCAAACAACTGGAAATAACAAGAGTGGGACATGGCTTGTTTTTATTTAATTCACTGCAGCCATATTCAATCTCAACTTGAAAATGAGAAAGCTTGAATGGGTTACTGTGAGCCTCTCCATCCTGCATAAGGTCACTAAATTAAAAACATGTCCAACTTTCATGTGTTTTGGCACTCTTCACTGTGAAGTTAAAGCCTCAGCCTCAGACTGAGTCTCAGATTCCTAGTCAGATAAAAACCTCAATACTACTGATCTCATGATCAGCTGTGAGTCCTACCACTAAAGCATATGATTTGTGGTCATCTTACCTAGCCAACTGACAGGCTATGGAAGTCTGTAGCTACAGGACACATTTAATTAATTACAGGAGCATATTTAATTAATTTTTCAGCATTTAGACCCAAGAGAACATCTTCAAAACTTTTATGACATGAAAGGTCATATATATAAAGGTCATATAGGTATTTCCCAGCACAGAAGTACAAAGAAAATCATGTAATATTTCCATAGATAGCAATAGATTCATTCCTCTCATAAATTTCCCCTTTTTGTTTTATGTGGTGAATATACAGCTTGGTATGAAAGTATAAAATAATGATTTTCATGCAATTGGTTTTTAATAAACAGGGCAGTATCTTTGAGCTCATCTTTGACATTCCCAAGAATGATTTTTTTTCTGAGCATTGGCCAAATTATGTATAATAAATGGTTGTTAAAATAAAACACCAATTTCTTTAATTGCTGCAAATTGCAGTGTTGCATATATAACTACTGTGAATTACTCATTGTCCCAGCCTTATCTCTCTTCTATGAACAATGCTAATGACATCAATGGGAAGCCAGTTAACAGAGATAAAAATCTATTTAATGGGAGCCTAATTTAAGAATTTAAGAAAGTTTAACTATTCCCTGTCATCCATACCAGGTATACCTGTCAAAATGAAGCAGACCATTCAGCAGTCTTTGTTTCAAAGTGATTCTGTGAGAGGCAAATAACTTTGCTGTTTTGGAAGGTGTCCTTTTAATTCCAGTACCATTCTTTTAAGTAGGAAATAACATACCTCAGTCTGTGAGACTTTCTGGACTGGCATCCTGAATGCCTTGAAGTAAACTCCTTGGGGAAGTCAAGGTGACATTTCAAGGTAGTGCACTTGGGTACAAGGCCAATCATTGAGTAGGCCAAATTAAGATTATTTATGTAAAAACACAGCTGTCTTGATAAAGGAAGCCATATAGTTTTGTCAGACTACAATATTTAGCACCGTGCTCAAGATCTCTCATCCTGTTACTTCAACCCTATTACTCCAGGAAAGAAGAAAAAAACCAAATACAAAAAGGATGGAGTTCAACATCAGCAAAGTAAATAAATGCCTTTTGCATAGTAATGCTGTCAATAGAGTTGCCCAGCTACATAGATGTAAACCCTTCCATTATTGCATTGGAAACAGGTAAAAATACTCCCCTTGCTGTCTTCTCAAAAGTTAAAAAGCTTTTGAGCCTGGGAAAGAATTTTGTAGTTCTTTTGTTGTTTGTTTTTTTCTAACCTGTTTAACCACTTCTTGTCTGTGAGAATATGCAAGGCTTTTGAAGACTGATTCTCCCCAAAACTAGTCTTAAATAAATAAACCACTAAACCACCTGTTAAAATGTTTTCCTCTTTAAGACAGCATATCCATAAGTGCTGTCCAGGGTAAGGTTTGCTAAACTCAGACCCAAAATAACTGTTGTTTGTTCCTACAGAAAGTCTATATATGCATATGAACTCCACTGGCATTCCAAACAGACAAAATCCTTATAACTGGTATTAAATGCTGCCATATAGAAACCCCCAGTATCTAGAGGAGTGTTGTTATATTCATGGTAGGATTTTTTCTTTTGCAGTACATTATGGCCAATAATGAAATACCAAAATTATTACTGAATAGATATTTTGTGATTTCAGATACCAAAATGTTTCTGAACATTATCCCTTGGTTATGCTATTTCAACCACTTGAAACAAGCTTAATTCATGATGTACAAGTATATACTCCACAAGCTGAAACTATCAACTAAAAGCCTAGCTAGAATCAGAAGCTGCAGTAACTTTTTGGTAACCCAGCAGCTACACATCTGGAATACTCTGATTGCACTTATCTATCTTTTGGTAACAAACAATAATAACCTCTATCAATAATGTTTTTGAGTTGCTGTGCTATGACATGACATAGAAATGCAGATTATCAGTTTTACATAAAGCATTCGATACTTACATATGTATATATTTATGCTGGTTTCATTGGAAATATTTTAAAGCAAACATGGTTCAAAATTAGCCTGGGAAAGGTTCTAAAAAACAACTTCCCTTCAATTTCCTGAAGCCTTAATAAACCTCATATGATCTATATTCCACTTACAGTGTTGTGGCAGAAATCTCCCCAATAGAGAGCATTCTAACATGATGATGTATCTATGCATAGTAATAGAAAATCAAATTTAAGAAGACCATAGGAGCAACGTTAATCACAAGTATAAAGAATATGAAAATTGTGCAAAAGCTATAATAGTCAATAGCTCCATTAAAAAAAAAAAAAAAAACAGAAAAAAAAAATAAAAGAAAAAGGAAATGTAGAAATCTAAGATTAAATCTGAGTGAAATTATTACTGTAATAGATATGCAAACAAACCAAAAATTATCCCAGAGAACAACTCAGCCTGACATAGTCGCAGCAAAATAGCTAAAATTTCCAAAGACGTTTCTGAAGAGCTCAATCCTCAGATATCCTGTATCTCAAACTGAATAAATTGACTGACCCAGAACATCGTCTGCCTTCAATACTATTTTCTCAGTTAATGAATTCTGGAATATACATGTAATAGGAGTAGCAGTTAATGAATACAGTGAATGCAATAGGAGTAAATGAATATAATTTTTGTAGATAAGCACATGAAAATAAAGCTTCCTGTCTAGAGCAACAAACCTCCAAGATTACTTGTCAGCCCATGAAACAAGGCAAAGCCCAAACAGTGTAAGCAAAAGCACTAAACAGATTTGTCTATTATATGCCTACAAGTGTCTAATATTCCAGATATGTTAAACACAGTATTTTCCAATATCATGGAAAATAGAAGTGGATGAGAAAATCATTCCTCAATTCATTTTAAGAGACAGAAGAGAATTCTAGAAATCTGCAATGAAGAGTAGCACTATTGCTGTTATTATGTGTGACTGCTAATAGTGTGGCTACTTGTTTCTGACAGTAACAAAAATTATAAAGGCATTCTCAGGTAGACATTTCAGTTTCTGGTACATGAGCACAAAGATCTCATTTATGCCATTAAGAGGCAAGGAAATTAATCTCAACTTTCAAAAACAAAGTAATCTGTGTTTTGAAACTTGCAGCCCCCTCAGAGAAAGCAGCAAGCCAAACACAAAGGAATTTCAGTGTACATACAGGTCTACAGGTACTAATTAATGAAGATACTATCATAATTTTTAAACTCACAGAGCCTTTCAGATATAAAAAACTAATATGCAATGTTTGCACATGTTAAATGCTTAAGCATTATGCTCAAGGAAAAAGTGACCATTAGTGATTCATGACCACTGAGATTACTGAGAGCCACACACAAACTGAGGCACTCTGATCTTAATACCCAAACTACACAAATACAGTTTAGGCAAATCACTAGTGTGCACAGCTGCATTTTAGGTAAAGCCAGTCTTTAAGCATGAAAAGATGGCAGATTAACAGGATTCTCAGCTCATTTTGAAGCATCAGCCAAGTTACTTACGAACCCAAATTAAAAAATAACTGGGAAAAACTGCAAAGCAATTATATACTGAAAGTAATTCACATCTGCATA
The DNA here is from genome assembly GCF_001522545.3 of Parus major. Lineage (NCBI taxonomy): Eukaryota > Metazoa > Chordata > Aves > Passeriformes > Paridae > Parus > Parus major. Next base: position 48,973,981 of record NC_031770.1, on the reverse strand, counting down.
GTCCCTGTTGGGGTGGTCAGAAAATAATAAAGGTAGTGCACAGGTCACACAAGAATGCTGGAATTACAAAGATGAGATAAAGAAGCTAGAAGCAAAAAGACTGAACACTCAGAGCATTGCAAACAAGATTATCTCTGATGTAGAAGCCTGTAGTCAGACTACAAGGATTGATAAAATGCCCCAAAATTAAAACTGAGATGTCCAAGTAGATGAATAAGTATTACATACATGCAGACATATATCTAGCTACAAGGAGAGTGAAAATTTCCTATAATTTTTTTACAAATCTGTCAGCAAAGTAGGGATGGACTTCTCAACCTATCTACAATTCAATTACAATTTCACACTAGTGGACACCAGCCAAAGTATTAAATACTGCTACAGTCTACATTATAGCAAAAACAATTAAAAATTTCAATAAACACAAACATTATCTAATTTCAGCTGATGGAATCTGAGACAAGACAGGGCATTTTTCATCTGCAATCTTGTTACAGAGTAAGTCACTATTGAACAAAAATAAATTGGTTATTCAGGTGCGAGGTAATTTCATCTGACTCAATTTTCATTTGACTCAATTCTTCTTAATCAAAATGGAGTCAGAATTGATCCATTCCTGCAAAGAGATGCAATTGTAACTAATTAGTGTTTATAATGAAACATCACCTAGTCAAAGTGTTTTCAAATACCTCTGAAAAATTACTGCTCTGTATACATTCTGCCTTATAAGTACACTGTATTCTACTGACAGTGGTAATAACTCAGAGAGAAGAAGACAGAGAAAGGTCAAAGCCTATTCTGGCAGACAAGCTAATGACTGCCCAAATATTGGTTGTGTCAAGCCAGACATCACCAGACATTTCCTGAGCATAAACCAAACACCTGTCATTAGGCTTTATGATTCCTATTAGGAATTATTAGGCCTTTATAATTCCAGTGATAAGTACTGAATTTGAGCTGGTTCCCAAAAAGAGGAGCTTGCCTTTTTTCCACATATTTTGATGGCATTGACTGATTTGGGCCCTTACAGTGTCCTACAATAATATCTGATGTAATGGTGCCCATCACAATTGTATTGTAGCTGTCCAAGTGGGGATGCATGGTGTGACATGACCCTGAAAGGTGATGCACAAGTCTTGGGTATTGAATAAGGATAAACATGGAACAAAGGGGGGGAGAGATGGCCGTTCAGATAGACTTGGCAATACTGAACTACTAAGCCACTGAGCTATGTGTGGTAATCAGCAGCATGTTGGGAGTGCGGTATGTGGTGTTGGCGAAGATCGTGATGCCTGATCAGAACAATCATGATTCAGTGAAACTGAGCCCACTGCTTAAACCCTCCAAAATCTCCAGCTATTCCCTGTGTCTCGGAGGGCCATGCAGTTGTGAGATTACATCTCCTATAAATGATCAGATGGTGTCCAGCTGGCCTTGCAAAGAACATCAGTCTTCCGCTCCAGAGGGGCCGGTTAGTCTTTCATGTTTCTTGTGCTACCTCTAGCTCTTCCTGGCACTCACTAACGTGTTACAACACACTGTTTTGCAATACTGGCACACACAGGATTTCCCTTCAGATGGTGATAGAGCTAAAAGAAGCAGATTTGTTTATTCTCTCAAAAAGAAGTGCCCAGAAATAGATATGAAATCGATTTGGAAACAGGCAATACTCTGTGTGGGAGTCTCTCTCTACAGAGAGGAGTAGCATCAAGAAGTATTGTAGTTTAAATTAATTTACCTGCTTTGGCTTCTAGATAATAAATGCTCCAGGGAAACAATCATGAGATGCTGTACTAAAAGTACCCTAAGAAAAAGGGGGAAAGGGTATATCAGCAGCAAACATGCAAGGAAGTAGGCTTAGTGGAAGACTAAATACAGGGAGACTTATAGCTTAAAGAACTATCACATTAATGGGGTTGCAAATTGTAGGGAATCATGAAAGGCTGGGGGACTCTTAAACATGGAAATTTTCCATTCTGAAGACTATGATATAGAGAAGTTATTTAGAAATCCTGGCCCTTCAGTCCTTCACACACCCTTCAAGGTCAAGTATTCCCCATGAGCCCCTCAAAACACAAACACAAGTTAGAGAACTGTGTTTTGATTGAAACAGCTGCTTTAGAAGGATGAGTTAAAAAATTGGAGTCAGAAAGCTTTTTGCAATTTGAAAAGGCCTCTAAAGGTGGAGGAAACATGGATTAAGAATCCCATAGCAGTAATAAAACATGGATTCACCTTCCTTTCACCAGGGCTTTGTGGTCCTTATAACTAAGATACAGATATACTGTAGATAAACACATCTCACAAAATCAAGATTATGCAAGACAGAAAGCTAAAGAAGAGAAACAATTTGTTTGTTCCTTCCTACACTTGCTTAACTGACAGATGTAGCCTTTTGAAAGTCAGTGCTGTGGTAGAAATGACTGATACTGAGCCACAAAATCATCTCAAACTAGTAATTCACTCATTACATACAACTTTATAAAAGGTTTCAACAAAAATTACTGCCTCAATATATGAAAGGCACTCAGCACTATATGTAAATTACATAGTAATTTACAGTAGAGTGGATGGACAGTTTTCACTGCATCCTCTCATGCTGAATTGCTTAAGTTTGAAATGTCCAGCAAGATTAAAGAATTAGTTAGAAAAGTGAGAAAGGCTAAGGGAGATGCTGAAAAAAACATGATATGAAAACCTAGTATTATACACCTCCTATTACCATCAACTATTAGAACAGAGAGCCTAAAAACTTTCACATTATAAAAAATGTGTAGCTTTTTAAAAGCAAGTCACACATTTACATGTTTTTGTTATGATTTTGCTTGCTCTAATAATTTATTCCTCAGGATAAAGCTACAAACGTGGCACCTTACAAAGACAGTATTATAATCATTATAAAGACCTCCAAGATCATCAAGTCCAAAAAGTAATGAAAGATCTCCTGCATTATTCCAGAAGAAAACTCAGATACAGTAGCAGTTCTAGTTTTTGCACAACTAGCAATGAGTATCCTCATTCAGAAGTGAGTATTATTCTGGTGTTAGTTTTCTGAGATGTGACATAGAATTGGTACCCGTGTCAGCTGCCCATGGAAGAAAGGGAGCTGTGATTGTGGCCTCCTGTCTCAACAGTGACACCCATTTGATACAATACCAACAGTGCCCCTACCCAGGCTCTGATAAAGTACTTGAAAAAGAATAACAGGTATTATCAATCCCTCCAGAGTTTTCTAGACTGTGTGGCAAAGTATATACCAGAGATTTACAAGAAAAAATTATTTTGAACATAGTATGTCCTAAGCATGTATTATTTAAGTTGAAAGAATTATCATTTTGTAGGCCAAAGAGGAAAATATTTTAGTCACTTTGTTTCAATGAATGATCCTTATGGGTTGTCTCTTTTTTCGGCTGCAAACTGAACTATCGAATAAATATCTCAAAAAGCACCCTCAAAAATTATCCAGGCTGGTCTAGTAGTCCTTGGTTTGTTGGAAAAACAGATATAGAAATAAAGTGTACATCAAAACAGTACTTATACATCTGTATGACTGTGACAATCAATTATTGTATGCTAAGAACCTACTGATATTTTTATTTCTTTAGCAATCATATGCAATATTAAAAATCACTTTCATTATTCTATAGATTAAAGTATTTCCATAACTTCACATTATCTGCAGATCAGAAGCACAAGCTGACAGAGAGGCAATGGTAAGGCAAGATGCTTCACTGTGTTTTAGGCTTCTATGATTTCTTTCGAGTTCTAAGATCCTAGCATACAAGGAAAAGGAAATTCCAAGAGAGAAATTTTCACATCAGCATAATTATGTCTCATACAAATATATAATTTTTTCTTTCTAGAATACAAGAAAAAAGCATTCACAGACCAAAAATGCAGTTGATGGAAAGACCTCAGGACCTTCTCTAACTAATTGAGACAATGAGATGTGGTCTGATCAACCATACTGCTCTTAGTCACCTGTAAAAGATAATCCCATTCAGGCCCTTGTTAGCCTAGAAAACTTTTCAATCAACTTCCCTGAGAAACACCAAGAGGACTTGGCTGAAAAGTCAAGTGAGCACTGAGTGACCTTAAAATAGGAGGACATCAGCTGCTGGCCAGATTATTCCACTGGTAGCAGCCCAGCACCTGTTAGGGTTTGTAAGGATCCACTGGCCACGTGCATGTTTCTATTAACCCTGCCTTTTTCCCTGCTGCCTCACAGGAACGATATCACACAATACTCAGCAATTTTTCCTCCAGCAGGGAGGGCATTTGGTGGTCAACACACTGTGATACAAAACAAAGGAAGATTTACTGATACTACCAGGGTTTCTTTCAGATGATGTGTATTTCCCTATATTGTATAAAAAATATCAGTAGCATAAACTGTAGAAGGGACAACCACATGGAATACAAATGGTATCTGTATTTTAAAAGGAAATATTGTGTCATCTAAAAATGATTGCTGTAGTGCATCAGGTATCTAATTATGAGGACTGATAATAACTGTTAATGCTTAAAGTTTCTCATGTAAGACCAGGCACTCTTGCCACAATTTTTAAACTATTATTTAGTGTTTGCTATCATGCTATCAGCCAGTAACCACAGCAATGCAGTTCAGTGTTTAAATGCAATTGTTCAGCGAAAGGAGCTTTGGTCAATGTCCCAGGCAACCTCCAGAGACATGTCAGATGCCTTCCAGGTTAAAAGGGACAAGACAGGAGAATCCGTATGTTACATAAGGTTTGTTCAGTGACACAGCAATTGCAGACGGATTAAAAGTGTATCTCTACCATGTGATAGAGTCCTTTCAGTGCCAGTGTAAACTTGATCTAAATCATCCACATAACCTCAAGCCAGGCAGAGCTAAGGTCCTGAAACAATCTGGTAGTGGCAAACTGTGTCCCAGAATCTGGGCATTCAGGAGAAAGTGGAAGTATCTCTGTGCTATGCTCCACTGTGCTGTTGAGAGACACTCCTAAATCTGACAAGTCCTCAGAATTAAATTGTCTTACTGCTATTCTAAATAGTCAGCGTGGATGAAATTCAACTGCTAACAAAAGTCAAAGTCACACTCATCTTTAGAATTATCTATTTAAGGCCCTATGTCCTCAAGATCATTTGCCCTTAATTTGCAAAGCAAAATGCTCTTTCTTAGCAAAAGAATCTCTCAATCCCACACTACAAGTTCAGAAATAAGTTTTTAAGCTATTCCTCCAATTGAATAGATTAAACCTCAGTTAGATAAACCTGAAGATGACAGTGATAAGTAAATTGCTCATGTGAAGACAGTGAATTTAGAAAGCCCTTCTGTTAAATGAGAGTACGTGTAAGTACATCCATTTATCATAATTACTAACTTCTACTAGGAGAAAGGATGATGTTCTCTGAAGTTAAGAGAAGCTGTACTGTTTAAACTTTTTTGGGCAGAAGTATTTGAAATACAGATGTATCAAAAATGTTAGAAGTTAATGCTAAGAGAAAATCTTGCCTTCAAACTGAAAGCAAAATTGTTAAGTGAACCTGTCCTTAAGTTATGGTAAACTATTTTATACTGTGGAGGGGATGAAGTTATATGCTGTCCTTGTATACAGCTGCCATTAATAAAACAAAATACATTTTCTGCAAGCCAACCATCACACATCATACATCACACATCAATAAAATTTCTGCTTCATCTTCAGATGAAATATAAATCTTGTTCCAATAAAAGGGAGGATCATGGCAAGACGGGGGAAAGCCCATGCCTGAAACAATGGATGGCAACTTCTTCCTTATAAAGAGAATAAAAAAACAATAAAAGCTATGAATTAAATTATTGATTATTACATGCAGCTGGGTTACTTGAGAAGGGGAGAAAGTCCAAGATGACTTAGGTGCAAACCACATTGTGGGTTTAGATAATTAAATCCATTTAGTCTCTGAGTACCAACCAACACTGTGCTCATGGGACACTGACTTTTACATATTTATGGACATTGATAAAATACAGGGAAGAGTGAGATATGGCTCCTATAGGTAATATATATTGGATCTTCCTTTCTTAACACTCTCATAGTGTTAAGAGATGCTACTATGAACTCCAGCTAATGTAAATATTTAGATAACAAGGCTCTTTCTTTTGCATTCCCAATGTACCAAGTCTCCATACAGGATGAGGTATCACAGATGTGATCTCTTTTGTTAGAGATCCTAAAAATTAATTCTGAGTTAAAACTCGGTCTATATTAACAAATTTACATGCTATGCTGTGACATGTTATTTTTCCTTACAAAGACTATTAATTACAAAAATCTGAGCTTACTAAATACAATCAAAACATTTGTAAAACCATTTAAAGAAAACGCAAGGCCAAACTTATCTCCACATTTCCAGAGAGACTACTCATTAAAATACTGGTTTGCTGCTCAAATGTTACTCTGATTAGTGTTTAGGAGGAACCCCACAACTAAAACCCCCTGCACGTCTTCATTCTTTCCACATAAAAAGTTATTTTATAATGTATAACTTCAAGTACTTTGAGGAAAGAGATTATGTTCAGCTTGGCTTTACATTAGCACTGGTATAGATGTTAAAAGTAATTAGCAAGAAGGCACTGAGACTTCCTTGGTAACACAAAGGTTTATTGTTTCAGAGATTAAGATTCTGTTCTTTTCTCTTTCCCTGACTTCTTTTGAAATACTGAAACTCAGTTATTAACCTTTCAAACTTTCCACAAAGCTTCATTTCTTGAACAATTACATACTCATTATGTGTAAAGAAAATATGTAACAATTAAACAGAGCTTTTCTCCTCAAGACTCTTCCAACTTTAAGTTCAAATTCTGATTCTTTAATTTATAGTGGTCTTCTTTTTGGAAATAACTTTAGTGGCACATAGCTGATGAATTTTTTCATGTGATTGACTTCACCCTTCAGAATACACGAGAGTCCTTTTGAAACCAACATTTTACCATGGGTTTCTAATCACCCATTTAATCATGGGTGATTAGAAACCCATGTTTTGGAGATGTAAGATCAAGGACTAGTCCTTATCCTAGAATTTGTATGACTTATTACAGAGACATTACTTTGCTCTACACCCATTTCCACTCCATGCTAATTAGAGTTTAATTCCTATTATAAAGAGAATAAGATAAATCCTATTGTAAAGATGAGTTTAATCTTGCCTTAAGACATCAATTTGACTGTTCAATACTCAGAAGTTTGTGAAATTTTCAGAAAAGCTCCAGAAAAAGATGATTTTCAAGGACAAAAACAGTAGGATTTTAAAGAATTTTAAAACCTGTGAGAACAGTTCAAGAGCCAACCTTTTTATCAGTTAGAGAATAAGGGGAAAAAAAAAGGACCTGTTACATATTCATTGTTAATTTTCTTTATCCTCTTTCCATATAATACATCCCTTGAATAATTTTGTACTATTTTCTAGATGTGTTATTATTTAACCTGAGACCTATAGGTGCTGGAAAAATTTAGATCTGTTGCTCAAAACCAAAAATGTTTTTCAAGAATACTAGTTTTGTCCTTGCAGGAAATCCTGCAATTCAAAGGTAAATAACCCCTAAGTATAATTACAGGATCAGCATTTTCAGATTTAAAATTACTTTAAAAATCAGATTTAACTGAAAGCAAAGAAGAGTCTGACTCAAAAAAATATGCATATTGTTCTTATTAACCAATCCATACTGTGAAAAAATAACACACTGTATCCCAAACTACAACTTTAGGATTTGATATCTTTTTTGTTTTTTCAAAGCAAGTATGCTTTATACAATGGAAGACAGATGTTTCCATGTTTTTGTATAATTTAGTTTACTAATTTAGATCTCAGTTTATTATTCAGATGTTTGATGTTGTAACTGTGCTATATTTAACTATTGATCATTAGAAGAAAGGAAACATTGTAGTGTATTATAACAATTAACATTGTTAATAACTTGGTTTAACAAATAGTTTTTAACAAACAGGTTTGATGATATTAATGTATTTATGACTTTCTATATGACTACACTGAGACAGCTAAAGCAATTAGAAGTACATTTTGTTATGCACAGTATAAACCATGGATTAAAATACTGAAAGGAAAATACAAGATAGAAAAATTCCACAAAACTTTTACAGTGAAACAGAAGGGGTTCTGTTTCATGCTATCTCCAAACTTTTGTTGATTATACTTTTTATTCTATTTTTACTGGGAATCTGTCAAACAATTAAAGTAATCTATTTTCCAATAATGAGGTATACAACTAAAGCTCCAAGATTTTGGATTATAGAAAACAGAGGAATTATAGCTTATGATTAATCTTGGTGGTCATGGGAAATACTTTTCAGAGGAGGGAAGAACTGACAATCTTCAAGATTCTTTTTCCACATTCAGTAATTAATCTTCCAAAGATATCCTGCTCTCATCTTCCAACACTCTTCCTGAGGTTCTTTTCTGCAAGAGGATTGGGGAACTTATTCAGGATCCCTGCTCAAATTCCCCAATGAGCCCAGCCCATTCTCCATAATAAACAAGCCAACCTCTTGGAATCACATCTAAAAAGGTTTTCAGGAGTTCATTATGTAAGTTATCATCTATCTCACATTACTCTAACCTTGTGATACAAATGTCAGCATGCTAATGAATAGGTCATGTCCAACTTTTTCCTTCATCATATGGCTGGGCAAGAAGGGACTTACTCAACCATTCACTGTAAATGTTTCTGCTACAGCTGAAGCAACCAGAAGACTAACGTTTCTATTTATAGTATTTCTAATTATGTGTGTATTAAATAGCAGTGGCACTTAATATGTGTTTTAGAATAACTTCCTTTTCCACTGAGAGTTTTTTTTCCAAGCTGACTCCAATTATCTCAAGAAGCCAGGCTCAACATACTAACATGCCACTCACACATATGCTCAGGACAGTCTCAGAATAGTAACGTCACTCTGCCTGGAGACTGGCAACTTTAGCAGAGATGTTCAGATACTGCTTCAGGTAACCTAGAGAAGTCACGAACACATGCAATGTGAATCCAGAATGATTGTCTTTCTGTTCCTCTTTTTTCCTAGTTATCCCACTATAGGAAAGCTACAGTGTTTTGCTCACTGTCACTACTTCTGTTAGCAGCCCTTCAATCTTACAAAACACAGTCTTAATATTCACTTCTATGGCTCCATTCAGATCAGTCACAAAATTCTGTGGTGTTCTGTGGATCAGTTTTTCATAATTTAAACATCAAATTACAGATTAATATGAAAGATTTTTTGACATAAGCTATAAAATTCAGACTGAGTTTTGGTATGAGAGCAAGGAAATGTGGGAACAAGATGATGGCAGGAGGAGATTAAAAATAAAAATCTCCTTTGCAGAGACAATATCTAAATATTTAAAAGGCCCAATGTACCACTTTTAATTTAAATTTATCATCAGAAATTACATATCCAGAATAAACTAGTAATTGCACAAAGTGTGTTAAATTTTGTCATATTATGTAACTATTATATCCATTGATTTAAATGGGGTTATAAAATTGATTGACAACCGAAGATTTAATCCTCTGAATGCAATATTCGTTTGTACATATTTTGAAAATCTTTTGGTGCCAGCAGTGATACTGTTGTTGCCATTCGACCTCTTTCAGGAGGAAGTTACAGGAAAATAATTTTGGTCTGAAAAACTGAGGATGTAAAGGGAAGAAAGCAGAGAAGGAAGGTGTACCCTTCCACTCATAGTCAGCACTAGCAAAAATAATTTAATTCACATTTAACTACTTGGTAGCTGTACCTTTAAATGTTACCGTCATCACCTTGTTTGAACAGAGGATTCTTTTCATAGCACTGAAGTGGAAAAATGTGCATTTACATTTTGAACCCTAAGGAAGAGTCTCAGTGTTTTCCTAAGGAAACACTTTTTGATGGCACAATTCTTCATGTTGTTTCACTGTTTCAGATAGACTTGCTCCCACTGTGCAAAAGACTCCTCAGCATCTGGTAAAGTTATTTTCCTATTTTTGTGGAAACAGGCCAAAATGTGCAGTAACAGCTAGTAACTCTGTAATAATGTAGTAACTCTTTCCTGGAAAGTAAGAAGTTTACAATTATTATGAAATAAATACCTAAAAGGCAATATTACTATGTAGAAAACAGAGTTCATTGCATTATTCCCTTAAAAGAAAAGATTATAAATGTGCATACAGAAGGAAATATTATTATGCAGCATGTTATTATTTAATAGATAGAAAGTAATGATACGTACTTACCCCTGTTCTGCTAGTCCACATGGCTACATCTACAGTGCACTACAAGTAAAGTTCTGGGTCCATGATCATTTACACGCCTGCCTTGCACATTTTTTTAGCATGAACAGCTGAGAAAACTCGGTGTTATTTCAGGGGTCGCATCCAAAGCAGGGAAATCAAGTTTATACCATCCCTTTGTGAGGACCTCAGCTCACAATTTTAGGTGTGGATGGGCCGTGCCATGCTGTGCCCCACTGCCTGTCTGGATTTCACAGAGACACCACATGGTTGTAGGGGCTCTCCTGCGAGGCCCCTGTTGTGGGAGGCAAACAGAACCCCTGGTCAGCCTGAAGGAAGGCTGCTCGTGGGGGTGCACCCATCCCTGCAGCTGAGCAGGGTCAGTGGTTTATATCAGCATGAAACGTAGAGAGGATGCCAAGTAGATGTGACGAGAACATAAGCAGGGAAAGTGGGAATGTGGGAAAATCTTTTTACTTCACCATTATTGTTGTCCACCAAAAGTTAACAGGAGAGAAAGGACAAAAATCAGATCTCCCATATCTTTGCTCCATGCTAGACACCCTCCCATTTCTCTCTCTTGTTTTTTCATCTCATTGAGGGCAGATTAGTTGATTTAAAAATATCTTTAGGACTACTGCAGATAAGCTGAGGCTAACAGACTACACTCAAGTATTTTGCTTGAACTCTAGACCTTACTCCGGCACATCTTCCTTTTATTGTATTACTGTCTCCTGTCTTACCATAAAAAGAACAAAAATGTACACCAACCAATTTAATTGGTTTACAGGGTGCATGATGGCTTTGACAACTGATGTATGTTTGATAACTACATGGCACTCATTTATTAATGTTTTGGTCAACATTTCTCCACATTTCATTCCAGGAAATCCTTCTATTCAATCCCAGTCTCCAGAGGTGGATGAGCTGGGTGTGGGTACAGCTTGCTGATATTACCAAGTTTTTGCTTATGCTGCAAACTGATGATCTGGGAGAAACCTATCTTGTGCTTTTTACCTTCTTGATGGTCTTGTTTCTCTCTCTGCTTTGGTCATTTTCCCTTAACCCCTCGCTACCTATACACATAAATGAGCAAACACCACTACCTCCACTTGGAGCATTATCTCATATCCCAACTCAGCTCAGCTCATATCTCCTTCCTTCTGCCTTCAAAAATCTAGCATTTTACTCCTGGAATATTTTGTTTTATTTTGGGGTTTTTTCCACCTATTTGCAGTCACAGTTCTTGCCAGGAACAGAAAACATGATGAGAAAGAATAAAACAAACTGGGAAGTTTTAATTTTCCCATATGGTTATGGCATACTTTTTCACAACAAAGGATTCTCATTTCTCTCCCACTTCAGGAAATCACTGATTTACAAATGCTCACCATGGGACTGGTGGGAACACAGAGCTCAGGGAGCTGTACTTCCACATAAAAAGCAGACCCTTTTTTGGACTCTACTGAGTAAGCAGTGTTCTCCTGACATAGCAAAACAAACTACCTAACCTTCTTCCATTTTCTGCACTGGCTAAAATCTCTTCCAAGGCTCATGCTTGTGTAACTCTTAGAGCTGGTTTTAAAATATTGAGAGGAATTGTTATTGTTGCTGGGCGGTGGGGCTGAAGGGGATGAAATTTTTGTAATTCATAAATGTTAAAAGTTCTTTGTGTTGCTGGACAGCTACCAGATATGAAATCTTTAATCCTGCTGAAAATTTCATGTAGCTACATCTTGAGAGTAATTAAGAACAGTAAGAATCATGTTTAACTGAGACAAACAGGATTTTCTGTGAAGGTTGATACTTGCAAGTTTCATTTTTGCATAAAGGAATGGCAATCTAAGAGTTTTGTAAAAAGAAATCGTGAATCATATAGTGATTAATACAGATTGTCCTTGCATACGGCCTACCTGTTACATCTTCCTTCTGCTCCGCAGAGAATCAAGACACTTTGCTAAAAGAGGTTATATTGTTCCCTTTAAAGAAGACACCAAAGGCAGCACTACTGAGTTTAGAGCTAAAAGCCTATGAAGGATTGCCAGGTAAACAGACACGTATTATCTACTTTTGAGCACCTGGAGTGTGCTCTTCTTACAAAGAATTTTGAATATTAGTTTGATTGGATATCTGGTTATAATTTCATATGGCTCCAACCTGCTGGGAATTCCCCCTCTAAAAGCCTCACATTCCTGTAGTATTGCAACAAATGAAGCCATCTTAAAATCACTAAGAGTGAAAACACTGTCCAGCAGTACACTCATGAGATGTTGACAAAGCAGTTTAAGCTACAGCACATGTATTCTAGCTAAGAAATTTGAACTGATGAAGTAAAATCTATACAGTCCAGTGTAAAGAAGTTCTGCAGGAACATACAATGACTTAATGTATATACATATGTGTGCAAATCTGAGGATTTTCCTAAGTCCTTGCAGTAATCCATCATAAATGGAAGAAAAAGACATATAGCAGAACAGACTGAAGAAAAAAGAAGGCAAAGTAGCAAGTAAAAATGGCTTCATGGGTCAGATGCAACAGACAACTTAGGTCCCTAGCATGGACCTAAGAAATTTAGATAGTAATTACGTATTTAAATCTAATTCTCAAACCCAGGCACACTCCACTCTTCATGCTTTCCCTTAGAATCCTCTGCATTCTTCTAAGGATGATGATAATTTTCCAAGTGACAAAGACCTGGATAATTTGATACCTAGATCAATTTCAGGATCCAGAAGAGATATATTTCTGCTAAAATATGTGATGTGACCAGTCTGCTTGGTATTCTCAAAGCATTCATGAAACTCTCTTGGAGCACTGGGGTCTCTACAAATGTGGCAGCAACGTTGCATTCTGCTCAGAGAGGGGACCTGCAGAGGAGCTCCTGCCTGCACTCTCTCTCCACATTATACCCTAAAGGTCAGCAGACTAACATGTTGCCTTCTACTCAGGACCTTGCTAACTACCACTGTTGTATTTTGCTAAAACTTCTATGTGAGACACAAGAGTGGTACTCAGAACAGATCTTAGAGACCATGAGTTTTTTACTCTTAGAGAAACACAAGTAGTAAACTACAAAAGATTCCTCATTCCTCATAGATTTTCTCCCTGGCTCAATGATTCTTGAACTTTTTCCTGCACACTTTCAATAAATGCAATTAAAAACATTCTGCTTTACTTATCTTTAGTCTCTGAATCAAATATTATTACAGATAGTGAAAGTAATTGGTATAAAAGCCTTTAAGCAGAGCAAATCACTGACCAGAGCCTTGCTCTTCATATATAAATGCTCTAAGCAGTAACCTATAGTACAGAAGATGGACATCAGCGGCTGTGCTTCTGGTCGTATCTTAAGAAATACCCAAGTCCTGCCCACATGTTTTTTAATGCAAGAATTTGGAGTTATGCTCTGAGAACTGCACCTCTACAGAATAAGGAGATCCTTCTGAAAGCCCAGAGCAGATTATGTCTGGGCTTCAGAAAGGGGAAACTTTCAAAAAGCTGTCTGCTCTCAGCAGTTCTTTTTCTAGCATTCCAACCACTTTGCTAGTTTCAGGCAGCTGCCTCTTGATTTTAGATAATCACAGTCTTAAAGCGATGTCAGGTTTTGAATTTTGTTTTGGTGCACTCCATTGCCAGAAACACCGCAGAGGGAGACATTACACCAATTCAGTGTTCTGAATTCTCCAAGAGAAATGGACTGAAATATGATAAAGTTAAAGACTTTGGCCAGTGAAGATTCTGAATTCACCCAAGAAGCAGCTTAAAGCATGGGAGGGCCCATCACCAGATGATGAAGAACCTTCATCTTCTGTAGATTCACTAGTCATTTCCTATAATTACTGAATTTAATTACCTTCTTCAAGCCAAAGAAGTTTTATCTTTGAGGCAAATAAAAGTAACTTCACAGCATAGCAAACTTTTGCTATCTGAATTTTGATTAAGAACTATATGTTTCACCCAAATTTAAAAGTCTTTCCAGTATTAACTTTAAGGGGAAATTTTTTTTCCAATCTTGTAAAACTGGTGAAAAAGAAAATTAAGAATCTGATGATGTATATATGATTCATGTTGTTTTAAGAGGAGATCTTGAGTTGAGTTTCTAAAATGTCTCAGCAGTAGCAATACAAATTTGCTTCTGTTACTGATTTATTCACAGGAAATGGCTTTAAAGCATAGCAACACACCACAGATAGGATAATTAGGTACCGTATTTTGGGCTCTCACAGTAGGTTTTCCTCTAATATACCAAAAGAAGAATATATTTTTAAAAAATTTCAAAAACCTTCTACATCTCTTAACATCCGGAATAATAAACTGTCTTGCTACCTTTGCACAATCTGTAGCTCCCCAGTATCTGCAGGAAACCCACAAGAAAAACCTCACTTACGCACATATTCACCACAGCAAAATCACATGGTCAGCAAGGTGAAAATAACAACTGAAGCCTGATGCAGCTGGAATACATTTGAAATACAAAAAGACAAAACAATCTACTCCTCATCATTATTTTTTCTGGAAAAAGTTGTTTTTATTGCATTTTATTATAAATCTATAATCAATTCACACAAACATACCATTAAAAGAAACAACTATAAAAAGCCCCAGAATTTTACAATTATTTTAATGTGAATTTTAAAAACCATTGCAATGTAAAATGTTCTGGAAGAACTGAAATGTAATTTAGTCATTCTGTGATACTATAATCCTTTATATCAACAGAAACCTTTTGTGCTTCTTCAAACTTGTCTGTTCTCAAACTGGCTGAAATTGATGTTTGACCTCCTGGGTTTAAAACCTACACATATATCAATTTATATCTGTAACTGCACATTTTATAAAAACATGGCTAGACAGCTATTATAAAAATCAATTATACCCTATTTTAATGTCATGCACAACTTATTAGGTGATACCTTTAGACAAATATTTTTAATCATACAAGGAAGTTTTACACTATGTTTAGTTTGTTGAGTGCCACTGTACAATACCTCTGTCTTTACAACATAAAATACTTCTGTCAGAGCTTTATAGCCAACATATGTACAAAAAGCACATAGTTAACTTTAGAAACAATAATTCCAGGCACATAGTTCTTAATTCTGAACAAAAGAATAGGGAGGGGTGAACCACTGCTGTCCAAACAAAAGCCAAATAGGAATGTTTTCTGGGGTTTGAAAAGGTTACACTAAATTTGCTTGTTTGTTTTCTTTCACTTTTATGCACCATGGCACTTCCTAGATTCATGCAGAAGCTCAAATACAGTGCTAAGAGAAGAGCTCTTCCTCTGCTACTGTATTTCTGCTCTGATGAGAAACAGGAAATACCAGTAGTCTCATGAGAGTTCCTGTTCTCTGCAGATCCCCAGCTCAAATGAGGATGATTACACAAACCCAGCTGAGCCTGAAAACTTTTTGAAACTGTGGGACACAAAAAATCCTAGGAGAATTCAGTAGCTTTATCATTTGAAGACGTTCATAAATACATAGTGAGACAATACTATTTATCTGATGTGTCTACAACAAGCCTTAACTATTAACATTAAATAGAAATATTTTAAGGTCTATATACAGATATTTAAAATATGCCTTAACAGATCAGGGGTTCATATGTTTACTTTGCAATAGCTTCAAGGGCCTAGATTTTCCACAGGTGTCTTTCTGTACCTTTTCTGATAAGCAGAATCCTTCAAATTTTACCATTAAGTACACAAAACCTTGGCCTCTGTGAACGCGTTTTCAAATCCTTGATTAAAAGTTTCAAAATTCAAAAGGTATTCAACTTCAATTAACAACAAGAGAATTCATGAGCAGAGTGGCTACACTGGTGCCAAAAGTAATGCTGGCAACAGCCAACAGCAGTTGCTTAGAGTATAAAAAAGACAAACAGAATGATCCTTTCTCTAGAATGGATTTTGGCAATCTAGTAAGGGACCTTCTGAGACAGAAGGCATAGTTGGGTCATTATGTTTACTGGCAATATGAATCTTAAATTTCATTTTGAAAACAATCATATTTTTGGCCTCAGGATCTTGAGGCGATTAATCCAACAACTTAACTATGCATTGTGTGAAAGAGTGCTTCCTTTGTTTTGCTTTCAGAGTTCCTGTGTTACAAAGTGCATAACGATTCCTTACGCGCCTTCTCCATGGTTTTATTATGCTTTTTCCTCTCAACTCACCTCTGGTCTTTTTCCACACCAGAGGGATCTCTCCTAACCTATTAACTCCCTGTGTTCCATACTCCTTACCATGATTCATACCCCTTACTTTTGTACTTTATATCCTACTTCAGAAAGTATATCCTACTTTCTGAAATGCAGCAACTGTGACAACAAGTAATGTTCAAGATGTGAGCATATCCTGGATTTATTTAGTGGTGTAATGACTCTGTTTATTTTATTCTCTGCTGCTTTCCTCATTCTTTTCTTGGCTTTGGCTAGTAATATGTGAGCTGATGTTTTCAGAGGGCTGCCCAAGGAGTCCAAGATGGCTTTCCTTCAAAGTATGCTCAATAAAATTGATTACTTTGCAAACATAATTGAGGTTTCCCCCCACCTTCATGCATTACAGATGATAAGACTCACAAGTAATCTTTTTACCCATTGCTAAGGATCAGAAAGTCCTCTGGCAGCTAGCCCTAGTTCTGGCCATTCTGAGTGATATTTGATTATTGGAAAATTTCTTCATTTCCTTGTTCCTCCACTTTTTTGAGTCTCCTTATGAATAGCTGGACAGTTTTCCTGCACATACTCTTGTGAGACTCCAATGGAAGTCTCCCAACACCATGAAAACTTACTCATATTTTGATCATTATCCTTGAAAGAATCTATTTTGCAGAAGTTTTGCCTTTTCACAAATCATTGTGAAAGATTTTGTGAACACTTATTTTTAAATACAAGTTCACTTGACTCATTAGCCCACCACCATCCACATGCTTTTGACTCTTTCTAAGGAGCTCAACACGAGCAAAAGTAGCTTCCCTCTACAAAAGGATTTTCGTGTTGGGTTTTAGTTCTATTCATTATTATGATTTATAAAGATTTGGCTGGTAATGCTGGTAATGAAGACAAAGTCTGTAAGCTGCCAGAGCTCTCATGGACTTCTAAAGTGTGCTGTCACATTTTCCTCCTTAACCTCCTCAGATAGGGTAACTGCTATAAGTGACATGTTACACTCAGTTCTTAGTTCGCTGTTTTAATATCTGAGCTCTTTTGAGGGGGGCTCTGGTAAGCTGATTACTCTTACCCATAATTTAAAAAAAATATTTTCTTTCAAATACAGTGATAGACTGGCATTAAACAAACAAACAAACAAACAAACACCCACAGGGAAAAAAACAAACAAAACCTAACCAACAAAACAACCCTACAGTTTTCCTACCTATGTAATCCCATAGATATCTTTGCTATTCTCCTACAAAGCTGCATCTTCCCATGGCTTCTTGATGGCACCCATATTAAGACTGGATTTGGTATAGGTAGCTTAGCAAAACCATTTTCTATGACAGTAAAACATGAAGATGAAAACTCACACAAGAGCAACTAGACTAGGTCTTAGAGAATTATGTATCTTTGAGAAAAACACTAAGCTTGGCTTAGTCACTGACAAAAGAAGCTAACAGTCTGTGAAGAGCTGCAGTGAGGCAGCAAGTACAAGCAAAACTTCCATCCTGTCCTCATCCCACTGAAAGAACCACTCAAGATAGACAGCACTACCAGATCAATACATTTTTAAAGGAAGTTCCTGAAATTCTTAAGAGCTTTGTAATCATGACTGATGTTCAAATAATTTGATACAAAGATTTTCAGTCATAAAGATGTTTTGGAGGAAGAACACAGAACACAGGAACCTACTTGCCAAATCAGAAGAGGTGGATGGAGTAGGATCTGTGATTACTATTCTATTTGCAGTAGCACTCAGCTGATCTGCTGCAGATTCAGAATAAAAGATTACAGAAAAGTGCATAACTTGAATCTTTTCTTTACTATCTAAATCTCATTTAGAATGTTTTTTGTTTTCTTAATTTATACTATCTTGAATCCCCATTAATTCTAGACCATTCTGCCTTTTGGAAATCCATTCTACATAGTAAGTTTCAAATCTGTTATTATTTTTAAATTTATTTTAAATATACTATCTTAAAATGCCATTAGTATACCCTGGGGTTCATATTGTGAGAGAAGATACACAAATATGTAACCATCTCACTTACCACTTTTATCTAAAATGTCTTAAATCTAATGAGTTTACATGCTAAATTTCTACCAATCATTATTTAATGATTTTAATTTCACTGCATTTAGTTTTTAGAACAAGACATATTAATACAACATATTCTATGACAATTTGTATTCCCCAGAAATACTAATGAGTATGAGTTAGCATAGATTACAAAAAAGTCGCTGAACACTTCTGCCTCAGGGTTTTAAACTGCTTCAGATATTTTTGACCAGGTTTAGAAAAATATAGGATCTGGATGATTGCTTCCGAATTACACTTTGGAAATGTTCCACTTTCTCTAAGCTTCTACACAGCACCTTTTCCTATTCTGTACTCTCTTACTGGTCCATTTCCTTCATTTTTCTCCTGTTCATGTTCACATTTGACATTGTTTCCACTCCATAAGCATGCAGAATTTTACAATGTACTTTTTTTCTGTCACTTTATACAAGTCCTGCACAAAAATACAACTCTAAAGACCTTTTTATAACACTGTTACAGATTATCGTTTTAACAGAATCATTTGTCATCTGAATAATGTCTCTGGTGCAAGACGGCATTAGCGCAGATCCCAGCCTGTAACAAATCCTGTCAGGCAGTGCTGATAAGGTCCTTTCAGCTCCAGACTGTTCAGACTGTATTAGACACAGTCACATTAGGCCAGCATACTGTCAATATTCCCCTGATCCCTGCAGGCTGTGGAACTGCAGCCTGGCTCCCCCTTGCCTGCTCTAGAGTATTTCCTGTACTTAGTTTTTCTGCATGTCCCCCAGGCCAGACTTCCAGGCAAGGGCTGACAGTATACATGTCCTCCCATCAGCCTCTGGGGACTCCACTGTTAGGATTTATCCTTCAAGAACATGTGAGGTTGAGCCACTATGTGCATGTGTTTCCTTGTTGTAGATGGTTTTTAGATTAATATTGGGCATTTTTTCAGGTGAGATCATAGGACTCTTGGGAGACAAGAAATCCAGTCCAAACCCATCCCTAATACTGCAAGAGTTTCTCCTCCATATCATGGGATCTGCCTTCCATGCAGCATACTTTCCTCTTTCCTGGATGACTCCACAGAGTCCCTACTTTAATAAAAATATTATCTCTGTTTTTCTGCCTTTCCTAAGCTTCCTGCCTGAGAGCTTCCCTGGCTAAGTCAACACAGGGTGTGACAGGTTTCTGCAATTCTGGCCCTGAGCACAGCACCCTCTGCAGCCCATCCACCTCCTCAGACAGCTGCTTGCAGGTGTCCTGTTGGCTCGGCCAGCTCACACAGGGAGTAGCTGACATCCTGCTGTACCTCTGCTGACTTGAGATTGCGTTTGGAGGTGTGCTGTCCTTAATGATTAAACCTGCTGTGCTGGGGACAGCTGTCTAAAGATGGCCTGGATAAAAGGTTTTAGCTGCCTCTCCACCCGTCTACTTGAGCTGGCCAGCAGTTCAGTTTTTAAGAATCTGCATTAGACCGTCATTTCTTTGTCTTCCTTACTGGGGGACTTCCACATTCAAACAAACCGCTGTCCCCAGCAGAGTTTCTGGAGAAAACTGACTTCATGAAGGATGTGGCTATCTTACTTTAGTAAGTCAGGACAATTCAGGTTTTTTTCATCACTGTAGGCAAAACTGAACATACTGGAGGCGGAGTAACTTCCCTCAGCTCCATACCCCATGCTGTCAGCACTCTGTTAGTCCACGGCAACACAGCCTCTCCTTTAGCTGCAACAGGTGGAGATGAGGACCATGCAGAATGGGGCTGGGCACCCACATGGCAGGGCTACCAGCACTCATTAATGCAGATTTTGCTTGGGCTACTCAGTGAGAACCTTGTCTAGGAGAGCTGCTCTGCTGCTGTTATTGCCACGTTGAAGGAACGTGGTTACAGAGTTGAACTGCAACAGCTGCAGCTCAAGATGAGCCTCCCTCTTGCCCTTTTCCTTAAGAATATGATTTGGCCCCTCCTCTTAGTCTGTCTCTGCAAAAACCTGCTCTACTCTGACCACGCGTATACCGAGCCACAGTTTCAATGTCCTCCCATCTGCATCTGAGGGGCTGAAGCTCGATGATCCTGCACTGTTTCTGTCTGACCAAGGAGCCTGACAGCATCCAACTGAGTCCACACACATCAAAAGAGTCTTGATTCACAAGAAGCAGTTCCCTCCAAATTGCGAGAGCACTTCTTACAACAGATAAAATGTAAAATCCAGAGCTAAAAGCAACAACAGAGTCAGGATACGGTTATTATTTTATTCCATAAATAGATGGTACTATATTGTGTATTACGAATACCACAACGAACTGAGCATAGGCAAAATAAGTGCTTAAGCAGAAAAGAATAGATTTTGGAATTTAAATACATAATCTGTAAACCTGAGTTTTAGTCCCTGGAACCCCTTCCAAAAGCTGAACACAGCTAATGACAGTGACTTCAAGTTTTAGTTACTTGAAATTTTGGGGGGGGGGGTTGGGGGGGTTGGGGATCTTTTTAAATTGCTAATAAAATAAAAAAAAAATTGCATGGCAAAGAGAAGAAAATATCAATCTTGATTGACCCTCTCAAGACTTCACATTTTTGCCTCTAAAGATACCTATTTATCATCATCTTCTGTATTACATTGTGATCAAGGGACAATAATGACAGAAGAGAAAAAAAAGCAGGCAGTATTATCTGTAATTTATTTAGTGGATACAAGTCATAAGAAAAAGATATATGAACTGCTGTTTCCTTATCTTTTTTATATCAACCCACTTTCTGTCAGAAGCCTAAATTGTACGGAAAAGCATTAAAAGCAATTTTGCAAAAGGTCATAATTGCAACAACAGCCAGCATATCCTAACTAACCTTGGGAACTCTTCAGTAAATTGCAATATTCAGTAGATGACATCTCTCTATTAATAGATACAAAAAATGTCCTGCTTTTCCTAACATGTGTGTGCCACACATGGAAGCAATTTCCTGTTACAGTATTATCTGGACTATGAAAAAGAAAACATTCACTTCCAGGAGGCCTGACTGACAACTTTTCTCGTATTTTCCAGCAGGCCTGGATACATGATACAGAAGCTCTGAGTAAAAGACCTTTACATCCTATATATTATTCCTTTAATAGGAACAGATCTGTAGCATGATGAGACACATTAGCAAGGTCATATATGCATTTCC
Source organism: Parus major (assembly GCF_001522545.3). Taxonomy (NCBI): domain Eukaryota; kingdom Metazoa; phylum Chordata; class Aves; order Passeriformes; family Paridae; genus Parus; species Parus major. The sequence goes on along the minus strand of NC_031770.1, from coordinate 48,952,363 downwards.
CTAGTAGGAGACAAGCAATATTTTCTTCTGCAACATATATAAGTTATACAGATATCATTTTCATTCATGAAAAGAATTTTTGGTAATGAATGCTACCCATTTAATATATGTACAGTCTTTAAGCTTTGTAAATACAATTATTCTAGTTTGCAAACAAAGGCTAATCACTTAAACTGATGTCATTTAGAACAAGAGTGTCAGTCAGAAATAAATTGGGGAATTCTGATACATCTTGTGCTGCCATGATTTTAAGTACTGTCAGCCTTTAGGGTCAGGCTTCTGATGTGTCTTCTGTTTTGTTTGGCTTATACTCTTTAAGAAAAAACAAAACTTGAAGATGAATAAAATAAGTTCAGAGTATTGCACCTTCAGAAAAAAATATGTAGAATAAAACTGCAGCTTTCCAGGAGGGAATTTACTTAGTATTAAGTCACAAAATGGTGAAAAATAGGGTTATAATCACATTTAATAATGATTTATTTATACAGAATAAGATGACTGAATGACTTTATAGAAACACACAGCAGAATAAACAGTAATTATTCTGGGAAAAGAGAGGAGGTGGATAGTTCTGACCATGTTCCCCTGTGCTTCTGCCAGCTTGGCTGCATCTGCCAGGCACGGGGCTTGCAACACCACAGCTGCAGAGCCTGGCTGCAGATGCAGTTACATGGAAAAAAACCTGTACCTGGGCTGGAAGACCCTACTTGCCTGGATGGAGAAGGAAAGCAGGACAAGGTGGAACAAAGCACTTCTGAAACTCAAAGATGTATTCACACCTAATGCTACTAACACATGTAGCCACAGTAAATACAGTGGCCAAGCATGCCTGGTGTAAATCCAGATGAGATGATGCTTGTGCTTAAGGGTGAGAAGTGAATAGTAACAATGAAGTGCTAAATATAACCTTAAAAAGGAGGATGCAGTTTGGAAAGAAAGAAACTGAGAGAGATATTTCTAACTATAAAGAATGGGATTTTATGCTCTTAATAATTTATAGTAAATAGATGAAGAAAAACTTACAGGACTTAAATAAAGCACTATGGTATCTTCTGTAAGTAGTCTTATGAATTACTAAATGGCATATAAATTGGAAAAGATGTCATTGGGGTGCTTTTAAAAATCACCAAACATACTAAGTCTAGGACACGCAGTCTGTCTATAAACTAATTACAAGCAGGCTGTATCACATTCTTTTTCATACCCTTGCACATTACAGAGCCAAATTTAGGTTAGCTGTGAAGCTGGAGATGAATGCAAAAGGATTTCAATTGCTGAGAAATGTTTGACTTTACAGAAAAAAACACCACCCTCAGAAAAAACAGAAGAAAAAAAAATAGATAGAAAAAAGAAGCATCTCCAGAGGTTTACTGCTAGCTTAGTTTCTGGTTTGTGTCAACTTGTTTATATCAGCTGCTGATTTGCGTCACTGGCTTGGCTTTGTGGTTGTATCTGGGGCCTGATGGACACCCTGGTGCATTAAGAAATTCACCACAACAGTACAACATGTTAAGATCAGATAGCACAGCCTAATGTTGTTTTCTTAAGCACACACACCACACACAACCCTACTAAGAAGTTACTGCAGGCAGCTAAGAGAGATGAGCTCTAGGTTTGATGCAAACCACCTTTAAATTCAGATAATAGGAAAATGTCCATGTAGCACTAAAAAAGTGCATATTACATATTTTTAGGGCTACCAAAAGTTGGGCATTTATTTTTAAAGGGTTTGTATTTCTAGGGATCAAAATACCTTATATGTCTTCATTTCCTCTAACGTTTTAGTAGAGGCACCTTGAGCCAGTGCATACTTAATGTGTTGTGCAGGGAAATTTTTTATTTTGAGATGTAAAATACTATTTTAGCTGTGACTTAAATTAGCTCATCAGAAATTTTAGAAAGCAAATCCTGAATATTTAAGCTTAAACTTCTGACCGTTTGCAATATTGACCACAATATAACTCAGATGCTCTGCCTACACCACATGGAGCGCCCATAGAGAAGTCAGTTACACTTTAAGCTTTGTGCCCATGATTAGATGGCACATGTTCACATTTACAGAACTGTCTATAAAATGCCTGTCTAACTGAATGCTGCAGGGATGATGCTTTCCTGCTATTCCATAAGCACAAAGTTTAAAACAGTAAGCAGGGACTATTGGAATTCTGAGGGCAGGCTTCAATAAAGCTTTTACTCCAGCAGAGGTTCTGTTTCACATTTTCTGTTCAAGCTGCCAGAAAAAAGCCTTACAATTCTTTCTATTTTTGTGATAGTTCATAGAAGATCTAGTGAACAAACAAGGAGAATACACCTCAATAGACATATTTCATAAGACAAAATGTTTTCCAACACGTTTGCTTTATGCAAACTTCCTGTAAGAAACAACAGCTCCAAGAGCCTCAAAATATTCTACAAACACGGTCCTGAAATAAAACATGGGTTTACTGTTTAGAAATAACAAATTTTATCAAATTTATGTTAGGATATTAAAATTACTTCCAGTACAAATACTACGGTTAAAATCTTTTGACCAATATGTTTTACTTCTCTTTTATTTCTGAAAATTTCAATATACTTGGCTTTTGCCCAATTTGAGATGAAGTCACATTTTGAAATCTTGAATTCTAGAGTGAAGGAGAATGATTAACCCCTAGGTTGTACTGATAATATCCCATATTTTAGATTGAGGAGCTGCCATTCTAGAGACTACCCAGTGAATCCAGGAAGACCCACCAAAGCAAAAACAGCTTCCAAAGAACAATAATCCAATTTTTAAACAACAGGTCCAGGAACAATTCAGGGAAAAGCACATCCTCGTCTGTATAGTCTAGAGATATTTTTCAGAAGCATATGGTTCACTACAGCAGAATGCATACAGAAATAGTTCTGTTGCCTGCACAGAAAATGAAAGTGAATATCACAAGAGATGCTAAAGCAACTTTACATTTCCCAAAATACTCTACAATGCAGGAGTAACTCAGTAGTGAGTACAATTTCCTGGAGCGATGTGCAATATTGCCCCTATGAAGTAAAAAAGCTGATCTCCCAAGCACACAATGCCCATTTTCATCCTGAGGAACATCTCCCTTCTCCCCCCTGTCCTGTGTGTTGTCACAAAGCACCATATTGCACCTTGACTGACAAGGTATTCACCTACAGTCATCACTTTTGATAGATACCTTTTTCAAGAGGATCTGGAACATACGGTGTCAAAGAGAAATTTATCACTTGGCAGCTTGGTTTGTTGAGTTTGACCTGCATTTTGAAGTAAATAGCAGATTCTGTACAGAACTGCTACAACTTACTCTTTCAGAAGTATAATACAACAGCAAATACTAGCGAGAGTTTTCATTGAGTCTTTATTAGTAATCCCTGTTAGAATACGTTTGAGAGAAACAAAGGAGTTTTGATTTCATTCAACAGCTTTTATAAATATTTCTTCATCTGTCTCTATATCAGCACTCCTCTGTTCCGGAACTGTGAGCTTCCAGAAACATTGTGAAGTGTTAACAGAGCTGGTGAAATCTGCCACACCAGCTGGAAGAGGCACGCTGAGGATCTGGTGAGTAGGAATGAGCCAGAAATTTAGCCGGAATAGGTCTGTGGTTTCAGGGCTGTGCCACAGACTTTGGGCTTTAAGGAATTCTGGTCCTGCTGGCTCTAGCATAGGAAGGAAGAACAGTGAGAAACAATAAGGAGCAATTTGGCCATGGTTTGGTGTATGAAGACTGTGCTGAAGATAGCAGAACTCCCTGGATGCCCAACTCCAGCACAGGGAGGATGGGAAGAACACAAAAGGGATGAGCAGTGGTCTCCAGTGGGTTTCTGCACCAAAGAGCACTGTCACCTCATCCACATGGGTGCTACCTCCTTTGGGGCCCTTCTGCTCTTCACCACTACAATAAGTTAGGAGTTTTGCCTTCCCTATGTTTTCAAGTCTCTTGATTCAGCCATCCCAGACAGTTTTTGCGGCTCCCAAATTCCATCCTTTCAGGCCTCCTTAAAAATAGCAGAAGGGCCCCAAAGTATGCCACTAAGACAGTCAGAGAAATTTGGAAAGGAGGTTTTGCAAAAATATTTACTGTGTGAACACCCTTCTGCTGGTCTTCATAGGAACTGAAGAAAGTGACCAAGGGGGAAATCTGAAACCGAAGCTCCTAACTGAACCCACAATTAATACAAAATCAACATGCCCTGCCTGTAATGACAACTGAAAAACTATGTCAAAAGCACAAGCCTTTAGTGTCTTCACAACGTTACAATAATTTTTTTCCAATTTGTGTAAGTGTATATTAATTAAGATACACAGAAAGATGTGTCCTCTTTGGTGCTCTGCTGACAGCTTAAACTAATTCTGTTTAGTTCAGAGGTTTGATTAACTGCTTATTGTCAATTCTGACTATTAGTCACTTGCTTTGATGTAGCCAAGCTGGAAAATAAGAAGTTAAATCAGTCTTTTAGTCCAACCATCTTCTCTAGCTGAGAGCATTAGAAAATTAAAATTTGGCTGTATTATTACATTTTATTTCTTCATACATTTCAGCATTGGGAAATAATTATTGTAGGAAAAAGGTGTATATGTTTTGCTCTTTTTTTTTTTTATAGACAAGTAACTGCTTTTGAAATAAACAACTGTAAATTGCAGCGTACATAATGTTGTTTGAGTCTTATCACTTAGTTTTTCACACTCCTTTTTTTATGTAACTGACATGGTAAGAATGGGTGAGGCAGAGTTAGTACAGTTATATAATGTGGTAGAGAATCTACTGTGCAGCTTTCCTATACCATGACAGAGATAGCTACAGCAATGTAGGGGAAAGTCATTCTTGGCCTGAGAAAGTCACTGCTTGCTACCAGTGAAAGCTGCTCTGATAGTAGGTGAAAACCCTGTGGTTGCAGGTACATGGACTGTCCATAAAAATGAATATTTGATGTTGTTTAGAAGAGACTCCTGAGAACAACACCACAAAGAGAATTTGATCACTTCAAAGGGAACTAACAAAATTTTCACCCAAAACAATGAATGTCACATATCTAAGTGTCCAGATTAGAAAAGGTGGAGGACAGTAAAAAAGATCAAGTATCCCCTGCTTCATTCCAAAGAGTTGAAAGTCGAGGAGGGCTTGTGGACATGCCATATAAAACGAAAACTTCTCCCATGGGAAATGTCTAGCCATATGTACAGGGACAATATTACTGTTGATCAGAGAGTGAGACTATGAAGGAAAATACTGTTTTGCCAAACAGCCTGTCAAAGACTTGGCATCCTTTGGGATATTTGTCCAAAATTTCATGTTTTTAAGCTGTTGCAAATCAGAGAGAATAGTTTTGTGAAAAATATGTAAACAGGTCAGTATGACACTCATCAGATGAATGGATAACTCATTTTAAGACAGTGGCAAATGCTGTAATGCAGTTATTGCTCAACTTCCATGTTTAACTGGTGCCAGTATCACTGAATAAAACCACAATTTAATATATTACACTATCCAACTATTGGCTTGGTGAACACTTCAGGTCAAAGACTCAGTCTGCTTTCTCCTTACAGTTTAACAGAACACATGTTTGAGGCTCAGAAAATCCTGTGCCAAGATACCTTCAACAAATCACTTCAATGTGCCACAATTTCCCTACAAATTAAAAAAAGCACAATATTTTTAATTCTTAGCAAAGTGCTTTCAAATCAACTGATCAAACTTTAGAAACTGTACAAGTGCCATTACTTCTGTGTGTTTATTTGAATGTAGCACTTAGCATGATAATATTAATAAGGCATATTAATATTAATATTTCTGTGTAAACACATACATGTTTTTACCCAAATTCTTAATTTAATGAATACATTCATGTAAGCTACTGCAGTTGTCTTTCTGATACCTTTATAAAATTCATGAATGATGCAGAGTATGCTGCTCTCCTCCACTATTTTTCAAGCCATCTGTATTTCTCAATTTAATGTTCATTTAAACTAGTTTCCTGTACAGAGAGGGAAGGGTTTCTAGCAGAGAAATAAAGAAGTAGCTACAACAGGCTATTCAGAATTCTAGCCCTTTTACCCATCCCTCTGTCATCTCTAATGTAAGCCTAGCAGACTTGGTAAATTAAATTGGAAGACACATGCACTTTTCAACTACTGCTGTGCATAATCCATCAATTCCCCTTCCCTGCTGTTAAAGCCAAGCCTCCAGGCTGAATCTGAACAGCCAATACCTTCTTTTTCTGTGACATCTGCAACAAGATGTTTAGGGAAAGCTAAGGTACAATGTGTAAATACTCTGGTGTTCATCAGTAAATTTATTGGCTGATTATTTTTAATTTCCATTGGCTCATAGCATAGTCATATTATGACAAGATAATCCAGGCTGGAATGGACCTCAGAAGATTTATACTCCAGTCTTCTGCTCAAAGCAGGAACAGCTGTAAGGTCAGACAAGGTTTCTCAGAGCTTTATCTATCCAGGCCATGGAGAAGATGCATGCCCCACTGGGCAAATTATTCCAGTGTTTGACTGTTCCCCTGGTAAAAAAGTTTTTTCTCATATCCATTCTAAACTGCTCTTGCTTCAGCTTTTACCTTCTGTCTTTGGTCCTCCACCATGCAGTACTGTGAAAGGCTCTGTCTGCTTTTCTATAATAATTTGATCATAGCAAGGGAAAGGCTGTTTTGTTTCCCCAAATCTTTCTCTCTTGCAGACTGACAAGGCCAGCTCCTTCAGCCTCTCTGATAAGCAAGTGCTTTAGACTCCTGGGTTGCCTTGTGCTAAACTCACTCAAGTTTATTAATGTCTTTCCTAAAATGGAGGGGCCTGACACTGGACATAGCCTTCCAGGTTTCATTTCATGACTAGGGATCTCATGGGTACTGACTAAAGAAGGCTAGTTACTGCTCTTGATCCTGTTAGTACAGCTCAGGAAGCTGTTGTTTTTCTTTACTGCCAGGGCATGCTGCTCGCTCATGCGCAGCTTGCTGTCTGACAATACTCCCATGGCCTTTTTTGCTTTCACTATCTCTGTTACTGTCTTAAGTTCTTACTGTCCAAAGCATGTCTTATGCTCATAAAATCCAAATTCCTGTCAATGACATCATCTGTGCAACCAGACATTGACCCAAGGAATCCATCTGCCCCTCCAAGCCTTTTCTCTGCACTGGCAAGGCTCAACATAACATCACCTGGGTCTCCATAACTTTGGCCTTCATTCCCATAACTGTCCAATCACACCTGATATGTTCAAGGTTCCTGCTCCAGATGTCTTAGTTCTGCCAATGTACTTAAGCAGCAAGAGAAATAGCACATGGGTCAGACAAACCTTGGCAGTTTCTTTGCAGCAGGCTGGATCTGAGTTCCCAGCAAGCACTGGACTTCTTAGACAGCAAGTTGGGTAAACATATTGGGCCTTCTGTACCCCTAGAGGTGAGTCCTGTGCTATTGTGAGTCATGGCTTCCCCTTGGTGCTAATGCATGGCTTGCCAGGAGGCTGTTTCCTCCCCAGGGATGCCTGTCTCTAACCTTGCCTGCACCAGCACACTGAACAAGTCCTGCAACTACAGGTCAGCCATCCTCCCCTCACTAGGAGTCACCAGACTCCTGTCTTTCCCAGGCTGGGGCTTTCCACTTGACTCCCACAACTGACTGTGGTCTCTGGCTGCCCCTTTGTGAAGTTACAGGTTCAGACTTTTGCATATGCAGGATGCCTATGAAGATGCCATTTATTCTCCCTGCTGCTGTGCAGTTTGTCCTCTTTCTCCCACAGCTACCTGTCTCGGTAAAATATTTCCCCATTTAGTGCACACCTTGGGCAAGCAAGGACACTGTTCTCCTGCTCCAGCCTCGGGGAGACACACCAGCTGTGCTCTGCAGTCAGAGAGCTGAAAAGCTTCATCCTCCCACTGGAATTGTGACTCGAATAGAAGGTTGTACCAGAGATGGTTACTCTATCTAGTGCTGAGGGGACCTGTGCCCTGTGGTGCAACACTGCTGCTGCTGAGTCCAACATGGCCTTATGCAGATTTCTGCTCCCTTTCCATGTACCTTTCTGAGCAAACTGCGGCTTTTGAGAATTGTGCCCTGGGGCCTGTGCTCTGGGACTGCTAACATGAGCTGAATGAATACTTGAATCTTTAACCAGGATCAGTCTTTCCCAGCAGTAGAGTCTGGAACTGAGGACACCAGAAAATAAACACCCCCAGAAGACTTAGATGCAAAGTCGAAAGCAGCTCACCAAGCTGCAAGCACTGGAAGAGCCCAAGAAGTACCCCAGCTCCATGGCATGTTCCCAATCCCATGAATTGCCACTCTGAACACCAAATCCCTCTTTGCAGCTCGTGAAAGAGAGCTGTGTTCCTGAAAGAACCTTGCTGTTACAGAATTAGCCTGGTTCCAATATGGGTACCTCCTCCTGAGGCCAGACATCCACTTGTCCCGACAGCAGTGTGCTCATGAACTCAATCCCCTCGTCTCCACTGCCCTCAAAGCAGTGGAAGCCAAGCACAGGCAACTCTCTCCACAATGAAACAGTTACATCACCGTGATCAGTTGTGTCCCCTCTTGCAAAGCAAGCCTAGCAAAGCACCCTAAAGCATTGGTCAGTTGTGGAGGCCATCACCACACACCCACATCACATCCACAGTAACTGGAAACCCACCACAGGCACAGAATCGTAGAATCACCTTCACAGAATAGAAATCTGTGCCTTGGTTTGGAATAGACCTCTGAAATCATTGAGTTAACCCAACACTGACAATTCTACCACTAACCATGTCCCTAAGCACCTCATCTATAAGTCTCTGAAATACTTCTGGGGATGGAGAATCAACCAACCACTTCCCTGGGCAGCCTGCTCCAATGCTGAGTAGTCCTTTTGGTGAAGAAGAACTGCACCTCACCAAGGTCCTACACCAAGAGCTTCTGCAAATGAGACCACAAAACTGCTCAAACACCCACTAAGCAGGTCTCACTTAGCTCATGGCTGCAGCTGCCCTTGTAACATCCAAAAACTAACAGGATTTTTTGTAGAAGTCATCACTCGACATTTATGACGGATTCAGATTTTCTACTTTCCATCAGCAGTTGGTTTTAAAGAGCCTATATGGTATTGTTAGCACCTCAGGTGTGTCACTTAAATTCCTAAGATGCCTGTGGTGGACAGTGTAGGGATCCACATATTGCTAATCTTTGATAATTACCATATTACACCAAATAACAGTTTCTTTTGAGACAGTAAGTTTCTTAAAATACCACTTTTTTCTTTCTTTGGACTTAAAAATTATCTCAGCCACACAAAAAAGAAACTATGTAATAAAAGAAGGTAAGTTATATACATAAGGTTATGCCATGTCCTTTCAATATGCATATACTTCTCCTACTGCAATGAAAAGGTCGCCTGCACACTGATAGCTAGACTTTGGCTTAAAATACTGATACCCTGTTTAGACTAAGAGAGATATTGTCAGAAGTGATAAGGTAAAAATGTGACCAAATATTTTTCTTCTATCTTTTTACAGTGCTCACGTAATTCTCTGGGCAAAAGGGTAAAAACAAAATAAAACTCAACATTTCAAAGCTCTGCTCATAAAATAAAATAAATGTCAAAACTCCTAGATTGTAACAAACTGCTATGAGATGGAGAAAATATTGTAAGAAAAATATTTCTAAACCAGAATGCCAAATAGACTCTCACATATGATAAGGGGGGAAAATTCTTTAAATACAAGAAGAGTCTGGTTTAAAATGAAGCATAAAAACAAACTGAACATTTAATAATAAAGAAAAGCCTAAAATTAACTAAACTATGCCATGTGAAAGGTTATGAAAAGGCAGTGAAAGAGAAACAGTGTTTGACAGGGGAATGTGCAATTCTCATTGCTGTTGTTAGAATTTGTACATATATCAGAGACAATGTGCTTCATTGTATATAGCAGAATTCATAAATATTGAGACAAGATCCAGAAAAATGAGGAGCAATAATTCACCACTACCATCACTTTCAGCCCTCTGACTTTACAGGTAGGCATTGCGTTGTCTAGTTTACATGGGACTAAAAATGAGACTGAACTGATATTCTTTGCATACCATCAGGAGGCACATCTGGAGTCATGAACTGCCCATGACAGATAAAGCCATTGCCACAGCATCCTCTCAGATTTAATTTCAGAATTCAGAATAGCGGGAACTTCAATTTACAAAAAAACTATTTTCTTAAAACAGGGGGGGATGTCCCAGACAATACAAGCAGTGAGGATCTGCCATCTATGTCTTGCCACTAAAGAATTAACATTTGAATTTAAGCATCCAACAGTTTTTAATATACTATTCTGACATATTGTCTCCAAAGCAAAATATTTGGGCATTTTAGTGGAGTTTTAGTTCTTCATGCATGAGTACCATCTAGACATTTTGTTCCAATGTGGGATGAAAAATATTTCCAAACCTTGAAATTTTTCATGGAACTGAAATTAGGTTTGCCAGCTTTCACCAGTTAGCACAAAGGCCATTTCAAAAGAAAATACAACTGTTTGATGCAAGTAGGGACAAGAACACATATTTTAGAACACAAAGGGCTAAAGTAAACTTCAGCTGTTGTTTTCAACAACAAACAAATATTTCTGTAGTCTCATGGAGTGAGCCCAAGGCCCGGACACTGTTTGCATGTAGTGAGCTCAGAAGTGCATTGGGATGCAGTGTTTGGAATTACTCCTGTTATGAGTTCTTTGCGAAACAGAATGTAGGAAGGAAGAAGCTCTGTGAAGGCCCATTCTACATCTCCAATATCACCATCATATAAAGTGAAAACCTTTGAGGTTACTCAGACTCTGAATGTGTGAAAGATACTTATCTATGGAAGCTGAGCTGCTCTTTGAGTTTAAGGAGTTTCTTGGGGCAATGCTGTACACAACTGAACTGTTGGAAACGCTTGTACATAGCAAGTGCATTGGCTGCTAACCTGTGAGCACCACAGCAGTTACACACTCTCTGTCTTCTGCAGCACAGAAGGCTGGGCCAAGCTCACATGCTAACACACAGCTTTGGCTCAGGAGAAGGAGATGATGCCTTTGCCAGCACCCTAAGTGCTCTGAGAGGGCCTAATAGCTGTGATTGGCCTCTCCTGAGGACTTCTCACATATCCACTGGCTCAGGAGCCCCATCTAAACTCAGGCTCTGCCAGGTGATCTGGACTAGCTCTGGCTTATCCTCCCCCCTGCCAGGAGCTGCAAGTGTTTTTAACCAAACAGTTCCCTTGTATTTTGTGTACACCTGAAAGAATTCACTGTAAAACTTGAAAATGGAAGTCTTGTAATGCATCACACCGTGAGCCGTTTACGATGATTTTGTCAAGAAGCAACTTATGTGGATACTTTGGTAAAACCTGCCATGTTGTCTTAGTTTGTGGATGTGGTGGGTTGGCATTTAGGAAAAAAAGTGGAAAATACCCATGGATGTGATGAGTCTGAGAGAGGCTGCTGGGAGTTTCTTCTCTGCCCGAGACCTGGCCAGTAGCTGGCCAGTTCTGAGAACTGACAGCATTTTTCACCACTGAAAAGTGAGATCACCTTTGTGAATATCACCTTTTAAACCTAAGCCTGGGAGCTTCTGTCTCTGTTTCCAGCTTTGAAAGGTAACAGGACTCCAGCTGGCCCCTGCTCCCCCTGAGGCCTGTCCGGCCTGGGGGGACGGGGCTGAGCCAGACTCCAGCAGCTCCCGGGTGGGCAATGGAGACTGAGGAGCTTTCCCGAGCCAGGCTGGGGCCAGGCTCTGCTGTGGCTCTCCTGGGAAACCCTCCAGGCCCTATTCCAGCAGGGTGGATGAAGCCTTTCCCAGGGGGAGGCTCCCCTGGCCCTAGGCTGGGTTGCTGGCATCCCCACCATGGCCTGCACAGACGGCTTTAAGCCAAGAACTGTCTGCTCCTTCCCTGTGGCTGCTGGGCTGAGAGAGACACCTGAAATCCAACATCATGAATACCTGCTGCAGTGTGGGTCAGATTTTAACCCTTTCACTACCCAGATGAGACCTGGAGACTTAATCCCTTTCCAGAGAGAGGAAAGCAAGAGTGATCAACATGTAAAGAAACAACATAAACCATCAAAGTCAGTAAAAGAAGGAGTCAAGCCTCAGATAGAAGGAGAATGAGGAGATGCTTTAATAAGCTAAAATATTCTTTTAGTAAGGCCATGAAGATGGACAATAATGTTCTGAAAAACTCCTTTAATTCATGAAAGAGTATTTGAGAGGAATTAAGTATTCCAAAGTGTAGATCTGAGCAAAGATATCCACTGATGAAGCTAAGCAGATGGTGGAGTAGTTGTGATCCCATGAGATGCTGGAACAGAGAAAGAGAAGTGAGAGTTGATAAAGACCCTTGGCCCCCAGGGAGAAAAGGAGAAAACCTCTGTTCGCAGATGATCACAGAGACAAATGAAGAGGACCTTTGCCTTTGAATAACTCATCCTTAAAATAATACCCCTTGAGTTCATGGCCCATGAACACACCCCTCAGGGTGGTGCGAAAATGGGAGGAAAGCATGAGGGCAGAGGTTTTTTTCTGGGCAGCTGCCAATCATGGGACTGAAAAGCCATGAGAAAACTGTTTTCTTGTAGAGAACTCTCCATGAAATAACAAGAGAGAACTCTTCTCTCTACAAAGACTGATGAAAAGACTATTGTATAGTTGGGTCTGCTTTAACCACCAGGTTTTGTCTCTAGGTTGTCAGTTAGACAAGGGAAAAGTTAGGTAGTGGGGAGGAAGGGTTTCTGGAAGTTTTATTATGGTTTCTTATTCTTGTAATTCAGTTAATAAACTTTATTCCTTTTAAGTTTTAAACCTCTTTTGCCCTTCTCCTAATCCAAAATCACAGCAAGAAATGAATAAGTATTCCAGTGATTTTTAGCTAGTGCTAAAACCACAACAGTGGACTGTAAAGTTTCTCAGTAAGTCAGGGTATTAGCATCAGTACTATAAAGCATCATTTGATATTGCTACTCTATGTGGTTATTAAAACACGTTACAAAATACTAATGACCAGCTTTTTGTTTCACCTAGTGAAAGTGTAACTGCACATAGCACTACTTAGAAGATGACAAAACTTTTTTTTTTTTTTTTTTTTTTTTTTTAAAAAGCAACCTTAGTAAATAGTCTTGAAGTTATTCTTCTTATCTGAGATCCTGAGAATGGAGCAAAACAGCTTCTCTTGAGAAGAAAAAATATGAAGCAAAATACTTGACACTTTCAATTTCCTCCCCAAAATTATTGAAAATAAGAGGTACCAGTAATTAAAAATCACAGAGTGCTATTGTACCTGGTTATTTTCCAGCTCCAGTGCAATTGTATAATCACTGCAGATAGAAAGACATGACTAATCTTGTGGTTCTGAAACTATGTGAAAGTACCAGTAGGCATAAAGGATGACCTTCAATTTTTCTACTGCACCAGTTATTTTTCCCATGAGCTGTATAGCTTGAAGCTATAAAATCTAGTTCTAGGTGTATGTAGCTAAAATTTAGCACCTGGTTGTCAAATTTAAGAATAAAATTTTGCATAAAAACAACTTGTTAATAAAATATGGGGAAAGTATTAACAACATGTATCCTCTACTGTTTCTGTTTACTTTAAATGGGCAACAGTGGAGTTCAGTTAGTACAAATATACTCCAGCTAACCTACGGTGGTAGGAAATAGTTCTGCTTTACTGGCACTATTCAAAATGAGAGTTCTTTTGCATTATGGAAATGTGGAGAGTTAGTCTAACTTTGATCGTCAAAACCAGTATACAGTTCCTTGAGCACAAAGAACCCCAAAGACTACATGAAATTCCCTCTGAAAGTCAGATTTAGGATGTAGCTGGAGGCATTGTTCCCAGTCAAGCACTGAACTGAAAAGATAGGCTTTCTTCTAGAGCCTGGAAGACTGGGCAGGAGGCAGGAGATGGCAAATGGGATTTGGCTCACGGTTCATCTGGCACAGTGTATGGGTTGTGGGCCTGCAGTTAAGGCCAAGATTCAGGTCTGATTGTGTCAGGTTTTGAATTAATGACAGTAAGGATTGAAGACCAATGTTTATCCTGGGAATTTCAAGGAACCTGGTGCTGATGCAAGCAGCAGCAGTGAAAGATTCATGGTAAATTATTTGGTAGCTGGTGGTCGCCAGGCTGTAGATAGCTAAAATGGGTGTTATGCTTAGGACGTAGGGCAGAAGAGCTATAAGAGTTTGCTTTGCTTCACTATGCAAGGTTTAAGCCTCTGTAGCAGTTTTCCCATTTCCTTTTAATAAAATACTTTGGAGATGGTCTTATTTCATCCAGAAGGACTGCAAAGCTGTCCAAATATGAAGCTCATGGGAGCAAATACATCACTACTGCACCTTCAGAAACAGATAAGAAGAAAGCTTCATAAACCTGTTTTATGAAGCTTTTTCAAAATCAAATAATGGATGAATTTACACCTGTAACCCATTTTTAAAAAGTTCAAGGTGACAAAACTGATATGAAAAATTTAATAACTGCAGCAAGCAGGTTAGTATTGAATTGATTCACCACTGCTTATTAGTCTTCAGCATCAATGAAGACTTAGTCCCACTTCATACTAAATACATGCAGAAAAAAATTCATTATGACTATTTTTAAGCTGAAAATATATTCCATCTCTGCATTAAATCTGCAATGTTTTCCCCAAGGTGTTAGTATTCCTTGGTTTGCCCCAGAACAAGGAAGGAAGGGTAAAAAAAACAACTCAAAACAAAACTAAACCCAGAGAAAAAAAACCAGGAAAATAAGACACCTTTCATGACCTTATAGAGTATCTGCTAATTTCTCTCTACAGTACAGTATAGATGTCTGTCATAAGACACTATAAAAGAACAAAGTTTAAGTAAAACTTTTATTCAACTCTTCCATTTAGTGCATTTTGAAAGTAATAAGTGGAAATTAATATGATAATCACAAGGAAACAGGACACAAATTTATTCAGGAACTTGATCAACACACTTTTGTTCAGAAAATAATAATGCAGCACTTGAGGAGAAGGGTTGGCATTTAAACAAAAGCTGGATGCATATGAAACAATGTTTTAAATTTGTTAAAAGGTGTCAATCCTTTTTGCTTGACTGCCACACATAGAAGGTGGAAATAAATTGCTTTTTTAAACCAAAAGACATTGTCTTTTTTAATTATTGCTCATACAGAGCTCTAGGTACACATGAGCAACAATATTGTTTCCTTAACTTAGACCATTTCCTACTTTTTTTGAAAAGGATCATTACTTTTATGATTTTTAGCTTCCATTCAGAATATAACAGTCAGATAAAATTTATTTGCTTTAAAAGAAGTATTATGCTTTTGGGTTTGGTTTTTTTGGGTGAGAGGAGTGAGTTTGTTGTTGTTTGTTTGTTGGGGGGGTGTGGAGGTTTTTGTTTGTTGTTGTTGGTTAGTTGGTTTTTTTTCATCATCTGCTTTAGTACTGGATAGAGCTGTACAAAATTATCACAAAGTAAAAAAAAAACTTCTGGTCTCATTCCCTTGAGAAAAAGAATGCATAGAGAATCAAAGATGATAACAGTGCTCTACAAACAGTAAATTTAAGCATATTGTATTCAGTTTCTGTTAAAAACTCTAGCAATTTTGAACATAAACCACATGAGAAATGCTGGCTTAGCATTCTTCTTGCTCAAAAGGAAACTTGTTTTTTTTATGGATTTTTGTGAATTCAGTTTACATCCCCATGTGTGTATTATGTACCAATACTGAAAAGCAAGGCTACTGCAAAACTGCTGGAAGAGTTAAAAGCCTTTGTGTGATCCTCATATGAGAAGAGTGAACTCCAAGCACCAAAATGTCCTCTCACTGCTCTGAAGGACACCTTTACTAAGGAGATAAGTGTTCGGGTTAGACCTCCCTTCATCTCCCCAGTGCCATGTGAACATCAAAACCAGGACCAACTGCAAATTACTCTTCCTCCTGTTAGTCCATTCTTGGGTCTTTTCACTCCTCAGGGAGCTCCTGAGGTTCTCATAAAAAATTTTCACATAGTTAAAATACCCACCTGGCTCACTTCTAGACCTTTCCTAGCCTCAGAGAAACCCACATGTATGCCCTGATTTCTCTTTTCAGAAAACAATCACTCCTTTTCTGTCCCCTGAAGAAAGCTTGTGTTTTACAGTTTCAACAATACCATCCTTTACAAGGAAAAGTGAGAGAACATGTCTGAATATTCATTGACAGTAGAAGTGGTCCAACACTACAAGAGAAAAAAAAACTTTTTTGTTGTTGTTGTTCTAAAATCCACTTCTCCTCAGCTTCTTTTCTCTGAAAAATGTATGTCTGCTCATTAACTTGTCATCAACTTATGGAGAGTATTAACAGGGACAATTTATAACAATCCCAGAACATCAGACCCTGTCTCCATATAGATAGACATTTACCCATACCCATTAAGAAGCTTTTTTCTCCAAATCTGGTACCCAAGTTGCCAGTAGTAACAAAGATATTTCAGTTAATTTGAAATGTTTCTACATTTATACATATTACAATATGTATATTACATATTATATGTAATTACAATACAATCTATTTATACATAGATTCTTTATGCATTCCCAACCTCTATAATGACATGATGCTCTAAGAAGAGTCAGAACTTTCTAATGTTCCCGCTCTTGGGGGAATGCAACATCTACTATTTCTCACCATGCAATCAAACGAGGAACCAGAAAAGACGTGAGAGAAAAGAAAGAATAAATTTATTTCAATACATTACAAAGATTATGTTATGAAGAATACATTACTACATTGGGAGAAAAACATAAAGAAAAATTACAAAAATACACACAGTGCCCTTTGGATACTCTGTTTGGAATGTCTCCTCTCTGATTGTATGGCAGACCCAAGACCTGAATTTAGTGGAATATTTTTGCCATGGCAGAAATTGTGACCCAGTTCTTGAAAGAGCTGCACTCCCAGGCACAGCTTTCTTGAGTAAGAACTACTAATGAAGAAATAATAAGAAAACTCACCTGAGTGTAAATACACCTTTGCATCTTTCCTGTAATCTTTAATCTTGGTAGTTATTTTAATAGAGAAAATTTTCAACTTCTCTGCAAATTAAATATAGTTTGTTTCCTAAAGAGCAGTCTGTTGCTGGATTGTTCTAGAGAGGTTTAATATTTCAGTTATCATCAAAGAAACACATGGTTACACTGGCTTTTCTGTGTAAACTGAGCATGACAGGTAATTTTTTAGAATTTGCACACACAAGCTCATTTCACTACATAATTTTTCTAAGTTGTATACACTTGAGCTATTTAAGCTACTTGAGCTATAGTATAATAGCATAACATTTCTATTGGCTCTAACAATTACATGTGATAGTGAATGAGAAAATGATGGAGGTAAGGCACACCTTTATTAGCTGTATCTTAATCACAGCTAGTCTTATTCCAAATATAATCTTACCAAAATAGAAAATTTTAGTTTTTGTAAGAGCTCTTTATTCTGTACTTGTCAAGTACATGGACCCAAAACAAACTTGTCCCCAAATTCATTCTACTTTTCTCTGTCTCACCTCTACTTTCTTTAAGCTATCATGTAGAAAGAACATTTCATCTTGTATGCCATGAAGAAACTCATACTAGCAGTCACAGGTTAAGAAAAACAGAACTCCCTCAGGCAGATGGGCTCTTTTATTTATACCTTTCTACCTTTGAGACCAATCCAGGCTCCCAAAGTGGTAAGGAGCAAGCATGGCCTGTCTCCCAAGACACGGTAAGCACCACAGAGATGACCAGGATAAGACTGGCCTGGGGCTAAGGATGCTCCTTCAAGCAGCTTGGGAAGACATAAAAACTGGCACCACAGTTTCAGCTGAAGTCCAGCAATTCATTTAAACATTGTGAGCAGTGCAGATAACAGCAGGTTCAACTCTTATCCCTCTCTGGTCTTGGGCCAGCATGAGGTTTGTATGATTGAGCACAAAGCCAACAAAATGTCTGACTAAATGTGAGAGCATTACCAATAAAACCAATCTGACACAAGGGCTCGAAACATCCATGTTTCTGTCATTCAAGTTGCCCTGTATCACAGCTGAGTAAAACAGGGCAGAAGAAGAACATAAGAAAATGAGAAATTCTGTAAAGTCTTTTAATTGAAAAGAGATAAATATGTAAAGATATAACTAAAGCAATGTTTAAAAGAGCAAGGTTTTTCCAGTGAACAATCCCCCCTTTCCCTCATTTCTAATATAATATTATATCTCTGTGTTATTAAAAAGGAAATAAGCAGTGCATTTATTGAAAAAGTCTTGTTTTATCTGAAAAGACTATTTTTATCAGAGAGAGAAACTTAAGTCTGAAGCAAGCAAATGTTATCAGCTGCAAACCACTTAAAAGATGATGAAGTTCCACAGCATGTGTGGGTCACTGGAACAATGGTGTATACTAGGGGACAATCTAGTACTCCTCTGTTTAAGAAACATGGTTTTATTTTGAGTATGCAGTGATCTATTTTTTTTTTTTTAAGAGCAAAGAGGACTGTTAAATTGGAGTATCTTTAGCCATTCCTAGTCAGCAGCTAATTCACTAAAACATACAGAATTCAACACATTTTTTCCTTTTCATGTATGCAATCTGACAAATTTTCCTTTTCAAGGTTCCTCTAAGAGATGAAGTCAGCTCTCTTACTCCACAAAAAGGGCTTCGTGGAACTGCAGTGCAGTGGTTACAAGAAAGTAAAGTATGCCTTTGGAGTTGTTTTCCCAATGTTTTTTAGACTGTCTATAAATTAGTAAAAATGAGTATAGTGTTCATCACCTTGAAAATATCGCAGCTTTCAGACTTTTTTTTTTTTGCATAAAAGAAATATTAGTATTTACTATTACAATTAAGACTCTGTGATTCAGCTTCATGTAAAAAAAATCCATGCTTTTTACGAAGTAAACATGTAGAAGACTAAGTCTGTAAAGCAAGAAAGTCTCTCAGTTTACTTGAACCAGCAGAATTTGACCCAAATTATTATTTGCCTCTCACATGGATCTTGTGTTGCTGAAGTGTATGAAAAGAATTTCCAAATCAGCAAGCCACAACTATAATTTGCCAGTATGTGGCTTCATATCAGGGGTTGCAAAGAAATGTTTGTTTTTATTCTGTGAAATATGGATGCCTCCCACAAAACTCAGAACTGCACATTAATATAAACTTGGAGTAAAATAATCAAAAGGGGCATACTTGGTAGTGCCAGGAAATGAAACAAACCATAAAATCTGAATAAATTTTCTTAGATGTATTACTCTTAAACTTCATAATGTTTAATAGCTGGAAGCTATTAAAATAGCATTAAATAGTCTAATTTGATCTTACCATTAGATTTTACCCAGGTACCTGTACATAAATCTGTTCATAAAAATGTTTCCACTCTCAGATAGTTAAGCTGTATGTCCCAAGAATAGACAAGGGTTTTGCTCTCCATAGTGACAGATGCTAGCTAAGCCAAGATGAATGATATCAGCAGACAAACCATACCGGTAACTGCTGAAGGAAGCAAAAGTTCTTGTCTGCCCAGAGACAAAACTCTTTCCCAGTTCTGAGAGTATTAGTATGAGCCTAGTAAGCACCTCAGCCTTGAAAGTACCTCAGCACAAGTACCTCAGCACAACTTTCCTTCAAAAAAAGAGAATTAGTCCTACCTTGTAACTCCTCTGCAGTTCTGCTGCTGTGATCGTCCTTTGAACCATCTCTAGGAACTTCAAGGCTGAGCAAGGACAACTAGAGAAGCATAGGGAAAAGATTAAAAGTGTTTGGAAATTACCTAACCATCGGTTTAGCAGCAACTCCTGTTAAAAAAGAAAAACAAATCAGGGAATGAATAATCAAACAACTGCTTGACTGAAGTAGCATTCATCATAGTTGTGCTGAAAATAAATTGGGTCAGATCATAGTTTCTGTGAAAAGAGTAACATGCTTTGAGAGGGTAACACTGTGCATAAGGAAGAGGCAGCAGATGCCATATGTATCCATCTTTTGTAGAGTTTTGGACACTTTTTCACATATCCCTAGTTTGCTTACACAAATGTTACCTACTCTAGAGGAAATATGCACACTGAAGGTACAAAACTGTTAGAAAACCTATTTAGAAGTAGCTATCATTAATTCACTACCAATGTGACATCTGCAGGCGTCTGCCCTGGGGCTGATACCATTAGATGCATTTGTTCTTGAAGTGGTTATGAAGTAAAGAGGAAGCTTTTTAAACTGGCAGTTACACCAGCCTGTGAGGAACTGCAAGCATTTTGGGCAGGAGGGCTATAATTCAAAGTGATCTTGACAAACAGGAAATAAATCTGAAAAAGGAGACTGCAATTCAGTAAAGACGTGCAAGATGTAGATGCAGAGCAACAAGCGTACAGAGAAGTTGGGGAATGTTTAGCTGTCAGCTGTGATGAATAGGATCTGAACCTCCAGGGCTGACATGCTGTATGTGAGTCAACAGTATCAATGCCAGTGGTAAAAAGCACACATGACTATCATGTAGGAGATTGATAAAGTTGTTATTCTACCTTTTTCAACTCTAAGGGTTTACCTGCAGTATTGTATTTAATTCAGGTATGTTTTAAGAGAGATTTGGACAAATTCCAGAGCCTAACAAAAAGCAACAGGAACGGCTGAAATCTCTAACACATCATCTCTGAGGATAGACCAAAAGCACTGAGATTGTTCAGGCTGAAGAAGAGACCAAGGGGAAAAAGTGTTTTAGTGTTCAAATTCTGAAGAATGCTCCTCCTGACTGATGCATAGAGGAAGGCAATAATCTACTGTATTTGCAGGTAATAGTCATAATATGCATATGCATATGAATGGCAGTAAAAAAAAGCATTTTTAGCTGATTCAATTGTCCCACTCTACTCAGCACTTGACAGGCCACACCTGCAGGACAGTTTTGATCCCAACAAAGAAAGATGCAGATAGCCTACAGAGGGTCCAAACAGGAGACACAAAGACCGAAGGAGTTAGGTCTCTTCTCCATGGATAAAAGATGGCTCAGAGGGACCTCATTGAGTATTACAGTACTTAAAGGGTGTCTACAAGGAGACCAGAGGATCTCTCTTCACAAAGAGCTGCATGGAAAAGACAAAGGGCAATTGGTACAGGTTCCTCTGGGAGAGGTTTTATCTCTTTATAAAACAGAAATTGTGAAAGCAGTCAATCACTGGGACAGCCTTCCCAGGGACATGGTAGAGGCCCCACTACTGGAGGTTTTCAAGATGTGACTGGACAAGGTGCTAGATAAGCACATCTAGGTAGGCTCCCTTTCATGTGAAAAGTTGGACCAGACTATCTTTTGAGGTCTTTTCCAACACATGCTGTTCTATGAACTTTTTCAGACCACAAGTAAAAATGCAACAGCAAACAGTGGGTGAAGAGGATGTGTAAACTCCAGCTCTAGAAGATTTTTAAGAACAGTCTCTGATGCTGTGTACATTATTTGCCTTGCCTTACAGAAACCAAAGAGATTGCAGGTCTCTTCAGAGTTCTGTGTTCTATGATTCTGGGGCAAGCATATCAAATAGACTTTTCTCTCCACAATTCATTTGATTAGTACCAATTGCTGCAACTACTAAAAGTGGTAAGTAGAAGTAATACAGTGAGGCTGTATTGAGTGAGGCTCAGAAAGGCAGGCTGAGAAAGGCAGGCTCTACCAGCTTATTGAAAAAGAAATAAGTTTGGGTAGTGCAAACAAAAGATGAAAGCTATGAAATATCAAAATTACATAATAATTCCAAGTACAGTGAAAAGCACAGTGTGAACTATATGCAATTTCATAACCATTCACTAGCAATTGGACTTATATATGTATATAAGAATGAAGATTCAAATGTATTCCAGCTTTATCTAATAATGCAGAGAAGTGAGCTGCAGTGGAGAAATAGACAACCAAACCCATTTAGAGAAGGTGATTCTATAAGCTGTATATGAAAGCCTGAGTGAGTGGGTAATACAAAAATAATCTTTAGTTCTTTGAGGATCTGCAGGCCCAAGTAAGAGAAATGATCAAGAGATCAGAGACCTACCACGAAAAAGCTGAATAATTGAATCAAGAGCTGAAATGGAGAATGATAAAAAATTACTGTATTTGATAGGTAAAACCAGACTACCTATGATCTTAGGAAAAGACTGATAGTAATATGAACTAAGCCATGAAACGGTTTGAAAAATCATAAAAATACCTATCAAGAAACCTTGCTCATCAAAATACCAAAGACATAAGTAAAAGTATCTAGTAAGTATTTCAGGAGTAAACCAATTAACCTTGATCCTGCTATTTTCCAATACTTTTGTATTATGTAATATGTTTTCTATTTGAGTGATTTATGTACCTCCATCTGAGATTTCTGTCCCTGATGTGGTCAGGTTGCTATGCCCTTGCTTTAAAAAGCCTTTCTGCAATGACAAGAAATCAGCAGCAAAACACATAGGTATTAAATTCTTCATCCTGAAGCGAAAAACAAGCAACCAGAAGAAGTAGCTGCCTTTAGATTACCTGGCTAAACAGGAAGAAGATATAGAAAGGCTATACGAAGTTGCATCAGGAAAGAAAAAATGTTACAAACACAGAAAAAAAGAGGCAATACTATGTTAAGTACAAATTCTGTATGTGTTCAAAGAGTAGACAGAGAACCCTGCCAGAAGAACATCACACAGAAGGAAAAGTAGAAGGATCAAGGACAATTACTAGAATTCTGCTTTCAGAAACAAAATAGCTGAGTTAATAAATGTAGAATGAAATGAGAAACAGAGAAAAGAAAAACTTTTTGCCAATAATGCTTTTTATAAATTAAGTCATGCCTATACTCAGAAGGTAACAGAATCAAGATAGGCATGTAAGTAGGAGTTAGAAAATGTACAATTGCTAAAAATGTACATAGAAACAATAGCTAAAATAGGTACTCATTATGAATTGTGACAGGGTAAAGGTATATTACAAGCCCCTAAAAAGATGGGATTCTTAAAGATCTCTAAGGATGGAAACAGAAGGTTGTAAGGTTAGTGAACACTGAAAACTGAAAAAAAGTAGAAAAGTATCTTCAGTCAATTTCTCATCTCTTTCTCAACAGTACAGCCAGGACAGAGATGCTGTCCATGTTGAGTATCTGAATTGCAGGATTTTTTAAAAACTACAAGCATCTTTACAAGTAATTTTTGTTCTTACTGTGCACAGTAGTTAAGGAGAAACATGTTATGAAAAATAATGTTCTGTTCATTTTGCTTTCAATCATCAAACCATTTAGACATTTCATTAGTAATTCACTAAGTTTCATTTTGAGTTCATAGTACTCAGAAATTACTCTGAATGTCAACTTACACTGACTTCTAAAGCATCTTGATAAACCTCATATGTAACTTTGACAGAGCAGTACATTTAAGTAAGGCAAATTAAAGCTGAAGTTTTTACTTTTGCTTGGCAGATACCAAAACTGACTACAGCACAGTGTCAGCACATTGCCCTAGCAGAGGCAGAATTAACACATAACTCGGTGCCCATCACTGCAGAAATAAACTGCATGTTAGGCTGGATGCAGAATTTTTGTACAAAACTAAGATGATATTTTTTCAGGTTATTTGGTCCCAGTCAAAACTTATTCCATCTTTCTTGGAGACTGAATAAATTTTAAACGTTGCTGCAAGCTATCTTCCCTTTGACTGCTGTTTAGACATGCTCAAGCACAAAGTGCTCTCTAAAAACACCAGCTCCATCTTATGCATTGGCCAAGGGCAACACATTCAAGTGGATCACCTAGAGTCCACCTAGAAAGGACCTGGACTTCAGTACAAGTCCAAAATTCTGTTACCCCTTGGCTAATCACAAAAGGATTAAAAAATTTAATGGCTTCAATATAAATTGCACAAAACAGTAATGTGTTTGATAAATATGTCTTGAAAAATTGTCATGCAGGCAAACAAACTTACACTGGTTAATTTATCTCTCAGCTATCTTCAGAGAAGGTCTAGCAAGACTCCACAAAAGATTGATTAGAAACAGGTAACAGCAAGGATTCACAACACCATATTTGCAATACAACTATTAAAGTATTCCCCAAGTTAAAAAATTACTACTCTTTTGTTGACAATAGTGATTCTTACTCAAGTAAGAGTAAGAATCCAAGGCAGTGAAAACATGGAAAGAACCGAACATTAATAAAATACTGAAAAATAAAATATCCCAGAGAGATAAACAATAATGTTTATAAAGATAGGCTTGAAGACTGAAAGAGTTATGAGAACCTAATAAAGGACTACAAACTAAAGTCTGCAAACTGATTTTATAAAAAAACCCCAACCCTTAAAGAAAAACAACCAGAAAATACACCAGATGAATCACATCAACAATTAAATTCTGAAACAAAACATGAACCTTTTAAAGAATAAATTACTTTTCTGAAAAGATGATGGGAAGTAGTCTACAAATAAAATACTATTAACCATATGATACAATAGGGATATCCAGGAGACTCATTACTCTTTAATAAGAGTTTATTGTATAGCTAATAAACAGCACAAAAGGAAAACAATTTAAATAAAACATATGCAAAGATGCACTACCCATACAAGGGGAACAATGGTATTTTGAAAAGTTAAAAAGCAACACAGCTGCACTTAGTTGCAGACAAATTCTATCTTCAATACCCAGCGTTTCAAGAACACTTCAGAAAATTCAGACTTAACACCATGTGCTGTTACACTGCCATCCTATGGCAAAGTACCAGAAGTTTTCTGTGAACGTAAGAGTTTTCCAAATGATAACCTCCTTTCAAAAAAGACTTAGCATTCTACTCCTGAAGACTGGAAAACTTCAGTAGAGGTTTAGCTCTACTTCAGGAAATGCTGCTCAAGAAGCACTAACTTAAATGAAAACACAATAAAATTTTTCTTCAGAGGGTTCATGACCTCATTGTCTGGACATAAAATTTGAACCTATGGCTTCTGAAACCTCTTTTTCTGGCAGTGAAATAAAATGAGTTTACCTTCATTTCCTCACGTTGCAAAATAAATATATATTCTACTATATTGAAAATATCAGTACACAATCTGAGATACAAGTGTGTGTTCATGTCACTTTCCTAATAACTTCAGCCCATTTAAAATGAAAAGAGTCTTACATTTCCTGTTAATATCAGATCCTGGGATTGTGCCACTTTGTAGGTCCAGCCTTGCTTCGCATCTCTGCATAAATAAGATGACTAAGACTTGATTTCCTTAAAACATTTTAAAACCTTAAACTGGAAATATGTTCAAATAGGAGGGAAAAAATAGTAGGTTTCTTTAAGTGTTTTGCTGAATTTTAATGTAAGAATCTTTTGCATTTGGGCTGTAAGTAAAAACTGTAGTAGACTGTGAAATAAGTTTTATGCATTACAGAATTTGTTTTGTGAGAACAATCACTCACAAAAAGGTGATAAAACACAAGAAAAAGAAGACCCACGGTCATAACTGGTCCTGTACCTATTCTGGGAAACACTTTGAAATGGTAACATGGCTCAACATAGTCAATGAGGATAAAGGACATTCTTAAACACATGCAAAACTCTCTTCTGAGGAAGGACTGCTCATGTGCCCTCCCCTGAACTGAGGACACTAGCTTCAGGACTAGGAAACAATTCAAGGATTGAACTAACATGGAAATCTTCTCAGTTCAAAGACATTCAGATCTTTGAGAAGTTGCCACAGACATTTAGATTTCCAAAAGAAGTACATACAGATATTTCTACTGCCAATATCCACATTTTTGGGGCACACCAGCTTTCTGGCATAGTTAGTCCCTATGACTTGCTTTCAAAGCACTAGAAATCTAGAACTCAACATGCAATAATCTTATTGCAGGACATCTTGCACAACTGGTCTCTTATTATTAAAGAAATCGGAGACTGACTTTAACTTTTTGACATTTCTTTTTCTTATCAATATCATATATTTAAAATTCTTCTTTTGGTAGTCCCATAAATTACTCAAGCATCAACTTATGTCAGACAATCAGATCGTTTACTCAGAATACCAAATACCAGAAGATGGATTATATTTGCTTCCATGAGGAAATAACCCATTAATCAGTTAAACAATTAACTTCTCCCAAAATAGCACTGTATCATGAAAACTCTTAGGTTATCCAATCCCAAACCTTGCTCTTACTTTCTATACTCAAGTGCCACCTAGAGGCTGTCCCTGATTGCGACAGATTTCACTTTTTGTTGAAAGGCTGTGACCAAAACCTTGAACTATTGCTCATCATTCTAGAATTCCTGCAAGATTTTCAGAATACATCTGACCTCTAAAAACTTTCTACGTGTGTACTACAATATACCATCTTTGTTCATGTCCCTTTCTACTTCCCATACATACCGAAACTAAGATAATAGGAAGCCCCTGCAACTGAAAAATCAGGTGAACACAGTGAGCATGTGCTTTTGAATCCATTAAAATACTCCATGCATCCATAATTACTGTTTCATAATTACTTTTTCAAAAGCCTTCCTTATCTCCTTCTAGCAGAACAGGAATTGCAAACTTGTCTCTTCTTTCGGGCAGGATGTGTTGTGTTTGGAGCATGTTTTCTTTTCTTTGGTCTGTTTCACAGCCATCAAAGGACAGACAAAACTCATCCTATTCTTTTGGGACCGTATAGGCTCCCAGGCTTGTATTCCTTAGCTGCTCCTGACTTCCATTGCCTCTGCAATAATGAGTAAAGTCCAAATATTGTAAAAAAATTTGCACTGCCAGGAAACAGAAAAAAATAGATTGGTGACACTGAGACTGGAATACATATTGGCACATCTTTGGCTGTAGTGAAAGTGAGATTATCAACCTCAGGAACTGCTTAATGTCAGCAGATCATATTGTGCACTATGGGAAGTACATTGGAAGAACTGTAAGGCATAGGACCTCGTAAGAAGCAACACGGGGCAAAGAAGTCTTCTTTACATCAGCATATCAAAACTTGGCTTACTGTAGCTTTCTATATGGAATATTCTTAACTCCAGAATAGTGATTTTTAAATGTCCCTTTATCTGAGCAGTTTCCATATCACACCTAAAGTATCACACAATCGAAGGTCGGTATTTTTTGTAAACTATTTCTTAGTGACAGGTATCAGGTATGGCTGCTACTAAGAAGGTAGCAAATGCATCATATTAAATTTCCCAAAAGTTCTCATCACTAAAAGCAGGTAAAAGAGAAAGCATGATAGAGTTCATTGACAAGGTTCACTCTACTGGTTATTAGATGGTAAAACACACAAAGAAAAAGCAAACTGAAATCTGAAATCAATCACCACAAAAGTAAACTCAACCCAAAAATTATCTATGCAGAGACAGGGAGAAGGGTAAGGATAAGAAAGGGTGGGGATTCAAGGCAATAAGGGAAACCCCCCTGTTGAACACAGGGTTCAAAGTGGACTCCTTTGCCAAACTTTGCCCCAGACGCAACCAAAGATGTAAAAGGTATCTACGTGTTAATGCAAGGCAATGGAAAGCAGAGCATAGCAAATTCCCTGTCCCAGCCCAGGCTGCTGGGGGCTTGACCTAGTCCAGTCCAGGCACAGAGGATTTTGGAATGGGATGTCCTGGGATAGGACAGGTGTGGCCAGGACAGATGCCTCACTACTCACCTGAGCAGGGAAGGCAGGAGCAGGCCTGAGCCTCCCTCCTGGCCTTTCCTGAGCACTGCTTCTCTTGCATTGCCAGGCAGCGCTCAGGACTACAGACAAAACAAAACCACTGGCCTGCTGTCCCTCAGAATTAGAAAAGCAAAAGCTTAGGTGCTTGATTGCAGTGAAATAATACAGCTAAATAATAAACAACACGATCCCCAACATGAGTGAGGACCGTCTTAATTCAAGTATTTCATAAATTAATAATTTCTACTGTCCTATATCTTTGTCATGCCTTTATTCTGAAGAAGAGCATAGAAAATGGATGCACAAATTTTCTCACCAAACTAGGAACAAAATCCTTTTCTGAGGCAAAGGAGGAGATGAATGAGCCCAGGATGGGAGCCTGCACTCAGTCTAAATGCCGATATTTTAAAGGTACAAGTAAAGCAAACAAGTAATGAGGATCAGTTCCAGAAATCCACTGAGATGATTTATATATACAACAACCAGCCTGGAGCTTACTCATTGCTGAGCTATGTTTGGCTGCAAAGCCATCTTGCCAGCTGAAGTAAAAGTCTGATGTCATCTTTGCTATCCTAAGAGGGAAGCTCAGAAACCCCAAATACTTTTCTTTCATGTATATGCTTTCTCCTGCCTTGAAAATACCTAAGTGTTAGGGTATTTCCAGAACTAAACTTGAGACTGTGCCATTCTCAAACTTCAGAGTAAAATTCTTTCCAACTGACTGAGCAGACTCACATTTCATCGTCCTCAAGCATCTGAAACAGCTCTTCTATGTGGGATGTATGCATTTCCTATAAGGGGCAAAAAAAGTCTCTTACCATTATCAATTTTGTGTTGGAGTTAACCCATAAAAAATAAAGCCATTCACAAGGTATAAGAGGTTTCCCTTGGCAGTGGACTTTTTAATTTAACCTGTTTGGTTTTATACAGTGCTTCTGTTTACACAGATGCAGGGAGACCCACAGATGGTCACGGTGCTGTTGGAATACACGCTGCTGTCCCGGCTGCCATTCCCCTGCTTTGGGACTAGAGTGGCGAGAGCCAGCCACACAGGTGCCACCATTTTTTCCCAAAGTACACCATGCCATTTTTCTCCGGAACTGCCGCTCCCGCCACCACCCTGGCCACGTGGTGAGCAGGGGCAGCGGCGACCCAACATGGATGCTGCCATGTTGTTCCAAATGAACGTCACGGTCGCCATATTGCTCCCGTATCACGTGATCACATGGTCACCGCCATGTGCTTAGGGTTAGTGTTAGGGTTAGGGCATAGTGTTAGGGTTAGAGTTAGGATTTAGGGTTAGGTTTAGGTTTAGGGTTAGGTAAATTCTCTGCAGCCCTGTGCTCTCCAGTCTGTCGAGGCACTTTTACCCTTCTGCAGAAGAGACTTACCCTGAGTTACTGCAACTGATTCCCTGAATGGCTCATGCCAAAGGCATGGAAGTTGGAGCCAGGGAACTCAGGATTTGCTGCACACTATTTACTATTTACCTACTTCGGGGAAACTTCTGGAGGGAGTTTTTTTGCCGTATTTTTTCCTTGTAGTGCCTTAGGGATGCAAGGCAATTTCCTCCCAGAAAGAGGCAGAAGATCCCATATTTAACCCTAAAGAAAGGATGTGCAATGTCCACTAGTTACAGAGCAGTAGGTATGTCCTCATTGTTACTTTACCACAAGTAACTTGTTCTTGAGCCCTTATCTTCAGTTTAAGTTATCTTTATTGTAGGAAAAGTGCATGCCCACAGAGCAATAGCCAGGAACAAGCATTTTATTCTCCTCCTCCCTTATTTTCTTTTTGTGACAACGCCCAAAGGTCCCTTCTCAGCTTTGGCAAGAAAAATGCTTTGTTCATGGTTCATGACATTAGCTTTTCTGGTAATGTCCTTGGAGAAGTATGGGGGTAGATAAGCTTTCAGAAAAAGCTTCAGATAACTGCCATAAGAACAGCATGAAGGATAAAATCTCTTCCTCTAAGAATTATTAAGCACTATGATCTCTCAATGCTTCTGTGTCTAATTTCTTAGAAAACATACATCATGCCCAACAGATAATACAGTTCTTGTACATTGCTGACTTTAGCCCAGCTTTTTGCTGGTGCTAGCAGTCTCACCAGCACGTGTTAGGAATGTTGCTTTAATTTGTTTCCAGTGATTTAAGTTTGGCTTTTCACTGGCTCATCTGCACCGTGCTTCATATTCTGAGAGGCAAGCAGCAGCTCAGAGTGTTACCCTGGGAAGGATGAGGCCCATGTTCAGTAGCTCACAGCCACAAAACTTTGGTATGAGGTTCATGTAGCTAGAAAGAGATGTCCCTGGACATTATTACATCAGCCTTCCTAGGGATCCTCTTTTCCACTGAGCTTCACATACACATTTCTTCTGACTCGATTGCAGGTCCTGTTGGGCTCCTCCCTTGCTTGCAAAGTATCTGGCAGGGTACAAGCCTTCATCGGCAGAGAAGCCATCTAAAGGCCTGACCCAGAGAGGCACTGAGTGGTTAAACACCATAATTCAATGAGAATCTCCAGATGAGATAGTGAAAGCTGGATAAGATCCAGGCCTGGATCTTAACAGACTGAATGTTCAAGTGCTCTGCTCAGCAGGTTGGTAAAGCCCAGCCTTCAAGGGAGCAAAGCCTTACAGAGCCAGCCTGTGGGCCTGCACTGCCCCACAAAGTCTTCACTTTCCACCCAGTCATCCTGCTGCTGAGATCCTACAGGCCTATACAGCCTACTTGCTTCCTGTGACATGTTTGATGAGCATATGGATAGTCTCTTTCCTTTAAAGCCTCATCATAAGCAATCAAAAGATTGGGAATAAAATCACAAAGTGGAGCACTGGGGAAACTGTTTGCCAAAGCTTTCACTCACTGCAACGTCCCAGGCTCATCCCAGGCCAGCTGCAGTGCTCACAGATTTGTTTGCAAATAGCTGATTCAGAATCAGTGCCTTAGAAGGAAAACATTTTAACAGGCAATGAAAAGCAGGACATAGCTCTTTAAACAACACTTGTATGAAGGCCAGTACAGCTCCTTAGAAAAGTCCCAAAGCTCTGGTGTGGGAGCACTTTCCCAGCCTGTGGATAAGTCTGCCACACTCCCAGGATAGCCCAAGGAGGCCCTGCTCAACCAGGTGTGACCCACTGATACCTTGCAAAGTCTAGTCCCATGAGTGGAAAGGTGCCCCAAAAGGCACAGTGGAGCACTTACAGGTGAGCAGTGAGCTGTCCAAGTTATTGTCGTCTCTTAAACCATCACAAACAGTGGTCTGATAATGCCAAAGGCACTCTTAGGCTTTTAAAATATGAAGTACTGAATCTGCATGTGTGTCACTCAAGATGTCCAAGTGGGAAGTGAATTATGCTAATCAGCATTTATACCCTATCATCAGTAAACAGAAAACACAAGTATTTCTTATTCTTATTCATCAGCATATTTGTTTTTTTTCAAATATTTATATAATTAAATACATATATAATAAATATTTTATATTTATTTATCCAATTTATTTATTTATCCAATAGGACATAAAATAGAAATGCTGTGAAGTTCAGAAAATTCCCGCACCCGTCTCAGCTCAGCCTCATCTGCAATCATCAGCGTGTCAGGAAATCACAGTATCATGCAATGACAGCAGAAAAGAGCTTATTTTGGTTTTCACCAGATGGTTGCTTTACAGACACACCAAAAAGGTGAAAGGAATTCCAAAGAAACACATTCCCCTCTAGTTCTCATTGGGTTTGTTACTCCACAGATTGAACAAGAGCTTTCTGAGTCTTATCGTGTGAAGACAATTTCCACAAAGAGATGGGGGGGGCAGCTGCCACATATTCTTTCATCCTCTGTCTTTTTTAACTTGTTTTATTAATTTCACTCCATGGTTGTTCTGTGAAATGGGCATCAGAGAAGTAACAGCTAAAGGCCTGAAAGTTCTAGATGCAATGTTGCCTTGTCAGTGATCCAGCAGAAGGACATTTGAAAAAAAGCTGTATCCTTCAGCACAATGACATAAAAGCCTGTGGGTTTTACAGTTGAAAAGTGACATTGTCACATGCCCTGCACTGGAAAGATATGAGAGATACTGAGAGCACTTCCACAACCTTAGCAACAGCTTTGATCCTTTCCAGAGCAAAACAAAGTACTCTTTATTTCACTCAGCTTGAAAGGTACCAACTACGACACTTTGATAGATGAGATTTTTTTCCCACTCACATTAGAATCATAGAATCAAAAAGGGGTTGGGCTGGAACGGACCTTTAAAAGTCATCCAGTCCAACCCTCTTGCAATAAGCAGGAACATCTTCACCTAGACCAGGCTGCTCAGAGCCCCATCCATCCTGGCCTTGCACCCTTCCAGAGACAGAGCATCTACAACCTCTCTGAGAAACCTGTTACAATGTTTTGCCATTCTCATAAAAAAAAAAATAAATTTCTTCCTTAAACCTGGTCTGAATATACTTTCTTTCAGTTTAAAACCATTGTTCTATCACAACAGACCCTGATTTTCAGTTTGTCCCTATCTTTCTTATAAGTTCCTTTAGCTTCTCTTCCTCCACAAACATGGATCAGCACAGAATGAAAGAGCCTGCTTTATTTTCTTCCTTGACTTTTCATTTGTTATTAGGACAGGAACTGTTCGAGTCACCAGTTTCCTAATGTTCGTTGTTCCTCCAGGAAATCTTATCAGAACAGTAAGGTTAAGATGGATACTTAAAACACTGGAGCCATGCTATCACTGGAAAAGGTAGTATGTGAAGAAACATGCTTCAAATTTAATTTTGTCTTCATCCTGAAAATGGCATTGGAAGCTCACTGCTTGTTTTTGGAAAACTGTATTTAACAAAAACATTCTACCTCCTCAAAATACCCCTGGCTTCTCCATTAATTCTATAGCTCAGACAGTAATCAAAGTAATAAAATTTCAGTCTGTGATGCATACTAAAAATCTGAGGATTGAGTGTAGGGAAGATTGGTAGACTAGTAACTATTAGGATTTCCCTTTTAAAAAAACTAGAAAGCAGATTCAATTTCTTTTAATGCTGTATGAAAAGAACATCGCTCACATGCTACTCAAGCACGAGGAAATGCAAAACTTGTTTGCCTATGCCAGCCGATGTCTGCTCAGTTGTGCACTGTGATCATGTTCAATTCTAATTCTCTGGGCTTTACATGCGTGCTCAGCTTTACACGTTGCTCAGGTAGTAAATCACATAGCAGCCAGCAGGTTATTACCCCATAGTTTCTGCACAGATCATAATGACTTCTGGTTCAGAATCTAAAACACACAGGTTTTTGGGAAAAGGCAGCTGAAGACATTTTCACATCCAGTTGTTTATTCCTAGTCTGTCCTCAGCACCTCATGGCTCAATTATGCCAGTGCCACATGTAGTCAAGCTATAAACCCGATGGAAGAAGAGAAACATTAAATGTAACCACAGGGTTTTGTAGGATGTTTACAAACCTTAACTTTGCAAGTTTAATCTTAACTCCACTTCAGCAATGAGATTTACACCGCAGCCCCACAAGCACCGATATCAACATTACCTGTGATGCATCAGATTCTGAGAGCTTCTAAGCCAGCTGTCTAGCAGGAAAAAAACTTGGGACAACTATGCCTCTCTTGAATCTGAGTAAATTGTTGTCATTCACCTGCTTAAAAGTCTAATTTTACATGTATCACCTCAAAATGGATTTTTTTTTGTTTTGCAACTTACAAGAAGTTTAAACAGTTATTGTTGCAGTCTGTTCATTTTGTTCTGGTTATTAAGTTAAATGGTTTGTTTCTAATGTTATTCCCCCCATGAGTTGTAATGGTTTTACCCGCTTGTCAGTTCTGTAAACCCCTCCCCTTTTTCCTGAACCTTCCTTGTCCATCACCCTGTTCCTGCCCCTGAACCCCATCAATCTATGTAAACCCCACCTTTTGTTCTAGCTCCTTCCCTGTCATTCATCCCTCACTCGAAGCCCCATTGGCATTGTGACTCCCGCCCCTCCCACATGTTATTCCTATTGGTCCCCAACATTGTAAACCCTCCCCCCAACTCCTCCCCTGAGATGCCCTGATTGGTTCCTGTGTTTGTACCCTCCCTTCCTTAAATTGGGGTGCACAGAGGTGCTGCTTGCTCAGAGTCCTTGGGTCCCTGTGTGCCTTTCCAGCCCTCGTCCTGCCACCGCTCCCTCTCCCTTAATAAATCCTGTTCCTGGAAAGCTGCTTGGACTCTGGGTCTCCTCCATTCTCTTCGCCGAAGCCCACGACGTCATGTTCCGCAGAGCCTAGAGTGGCACCAAGGCTCTGAAGGTTCGGTTTGGGAAAAACAGCTCCCAGACCGTTCCCCACTCCTGACGCTGCAAGCGGCCAGTGAGCAGAGCTAGCCTAAGGCGTTACGGGCCACAGCGGGCAGCGTCAAGTTATTCACCCATGATCAGAGCATCAATTATTTGGATTAAATATCTTTTTCACAAAAATCAGAAAGTCTGAGTAGACATATCTGAGGTAAACTATTCCAGCCATTTGATGGGGGTTTCAAAGTAAATTCTAGTTGTGAACTATTTGTGGCAGAGACCACTCTGTTACGTGCTATAAGGGGAATTCCAACATATTTTGTAATTTTTGCAATAAAAAGTAATTACCAAGTTGGCATAAAAATGAGAAAGAAAAATGGTGAAGATCTGAACCCAAGAAAAAATGTTATTCTAGTTCTACTTCTAGAGCAGTCAGAAGCATTCAGGTATGTCAGCCTCCTGATATATTTCTTTGTGATAACATACAATGATGGCACAGTTTCAAAATCCAACAAAGAATACACTGAACTGTATTACATTCCCAGGGATTTTTCCTAAATCAAATATAATTGAAATTAACAAAGAGATGAATATAAAAGGAAAATGGCAAATACACAAGGAATAAAGAAACAATACGATTTTCAAACAAGAATGGCTAACTTGCATTAATGTGCCACAGTTTAATCCATCTTAAAAGTAATTAAGTTCTTTGGGGCAATTAAGCTGCCATCAGGGCAGCAGAAAGCACACAGAGCATGCATTTGCGGATGTGTTATAACAGCAGTTCTAAAATGAAATAATGCACGATTAAATTTTACCAACCAAGAAACAACCCCTTTGTGTACCATGAAAGCAAATAGATCTTACAGGGGCAAGAGACAGGGGATGATGTTTGGGGTTTGTTTGGTTTTTTTTTTTTATTTTACTACAAAAAAACCTATGGAGTTAGTAGTGCAACATCAAAGAATCAACGGAGCTCTGATGAGGATTGTTGTGCTGGTTTTGCATTAATTGATTTGTGATGAAGGGGGAAAAAAATCAGTGTTGCTTAAAGCTCAGCTTTAGAAAGTAATTATCTCATGTGCTAAAACAGACTACAAATGTTATCATCTACGTGTGTGAACTGACAGTGGTCAAATAAGAGATTTTTAGGCTCCAGGCACTAGCTTGAGCCTGTGGGAAAGTCAGGTACACAACTTTCTCACTCTGGGCTGAGAAATCCTAAGGAGGAATCCAAACAGTCCTTGGAGAAGGAAAACAACCTTTGCAGGTGTTGTTTATCTCCTTGTTGTATACTTGCAAGAAATGGTCAAGGGGTGTTGTTCCCAACTGTCCAGTGATGGTGATGTGTTGGTTTGATGACCAATGAAAGCTTTACCTTTTTAGACCTTCTCAGAACTGTCTACAAAAGACCTGGAAGAATAAAAAGTGCTCTCTTTTGCATTTAAAGCTAGAGAGTCTGTGTCGACACTTTCGCCATTCCTAATACATGCAACATCTATGAAAGTTTAATATATGCAAATGATCTTAAAAAGCAACTGAGTTTTAGGCTGAACATGGCTAAAATGAAGGAATTGGCCCGAGTTTCACAGTCTGCAGAAAACAGCTTACTAGTGCAATTGCTACACTGTGCAAATATTAACTAATATCCTGCTATCATGCTATGATGAATCTGAAAATAAAAAAGATCAAGGTATTCCGAGCAACAAAGTGATGGTATTGTGCTAGGATTCCCCCACTGTTCTATTCACCCACTATGAAAAAAAGGTGAAATACACACTTGGAACCTTAGAACTACCCCACTGACAAAAGCTATTGACTTTTTCCTGTTGTAAAGCTTTATCAGTTTTTTTAAGTATCCACCTGGTTTTTTTTCAATTAAAGCCATATTGCTTAGATGTAAAAAGAACATAATAAATTGGCTTGATATTTACATTAACAGTATCTGTCAGTTTTCAATCAGGATAGAGGTAAAAATCAGATGTATCCCAACAGAACAGGTAATTTACTCTGCTCTTGGTAGGCTTTACCCTCTCAGTAATAAAATGTAAAAGAAATCACTGTTTTTAAAATTATTTGGGATTTAGGCAAAATACATACTCCAGAAACAAACTCTTCAGTGTCTCCCAATTCACTTCAAGTTTATCTAGAATTCTTAGGAATTATAGCTTCCCTTTGGTTTTCTCAATTTCTTAAGGAAGTGTTTATAATGCTTCATAATCATTACTTAGTACAGACACACTGAAAACATCTTCCAATAATGCTAAAACAGGGCCTAACTGGGATCCAAGCAAATATACCCAGAACCAGCAAGTTCATTCACCATTGGAATCTTGACTTGTCCCTGAGGGCTGTTGGCTTTTATAGTGAAGAGCTGACCCACAAAGAAGTGTTAACCTTATGTGTCACATATTTGTTGCTCACATTTCAACATGTAGAATATCTACAGATAGAGCTAACTGTTATTTTATCCTAAGATAAATCTATTGTGAAATAGTTTTAATCTATGCAGGATGAGTGATTATGCATGAGTGATTAAATTGCATGCTTGCTGTTTATCCTTATTGTAGGATAACCTGTTCACAAGAGGTTTCAAGTTCAGCTTGCAAACCACTACAAAAGCACCTGTTATTCTCAGCTGTCAGTCCAGCTTTTCCAACTGCTGGCCCAGCACTAAGGCTCAAGCCCCTCTGCCACCCCGTGTTACACACACCAATTGCCTGCTGGCTGCCAGCAGAGACACCTTATGGAAGGCAAGTTTCTAAGATTTGGCACAGGAACTGTTAAACTTAACAGGAAACCTGTTTTGTATAGATGCAAATTTTGCCCAGTTTTTTACAAGACTTCCTTGCACACCTATGCCTAAGTGCTTAAACTCAACTTACCTTTCAGCCCTATTCCCCAGCATGTGAGGAACAGATGCTTTTCAAATTACCTGCACCAGCTTGCAGGCAAACTGAAAACCAGTTTTTTACATAGTCCCCTTATTTATTGGATGAACTGAAACAGTTCCCAAAAAACTTGCAGATAAAATGTCTTTCCAACCACTTCACCCATGTCTTCATCTTACTATGTGCAACTAAGTTTGAAAAACGTCATCTTTGAATTCATCAGAAGATGAATGTACCTACTTGAGATCGTCGGTTTCTGAAAAAAATCATTTATAAGCTTGCACAGTGTCTTAACAGGACCACAAGACACTGGACTTTCCCCTTCAATGTTAATACAAACAAACATGCCAAAAATTAG
Organism: Parus major; assembly: GCF_001522545.3. NCBI lineage: Eukaryota > Metazoa > Chordata > Aves > Passeriformes > Paridae > Parus > Parus major. Next base: position 48,915,199 of record NC_031770.1, on the reverse strand, counting down.
AGCATTTTATTTCACCAAGCAACATATCTCAAGAGTTTTGGGCTGAGGTCTTTCCATCTTTTAGAACTCAAAACTTATTTTTACTGTAAGCAAACATCCTATTTTAAGTGACAAATCAGAATCAACATCTGTTCAGTATGCAATCTGAGCTAAGACTGCATTTTACTTCTATGTAGTAGTAAGTTACCCTTATATTCTTATTCCGTATTAACAGAGCCCAACCCAATATTAGTATCTTTGTTGGAGTGCTAGGTTACTGGATAAGAATAAGGAGTTAAAAACAGTAGCTAATTTGTATCAGAAATAATCGAAGTTAGAAAAACTCAAACACACAGGAAAGAGGAAGATGAGACAAGAAAATAGTGTTTAAAGCCGTTTTGGGATTTTTAAGTACTAGAGGAACTGACGCTATACCACAAACCACCCCACATAATATTGCTACCAGGAAATCAAACCCTTTGAGTACCAACAAACTTCATCTCTCTCCCCCCAAACCAGAGTTTTGTAAGAAGGCATCAATCTGCCCAGTCGGGAAAATGCTGTCTCGGATATCCGAGACTTTCACCTCGGATGGTCGCACTGAAACGCTCGATACCGAGCACCAGAACTCCTCTGGGAACAAAAAGCTCGTACTAGGAGGCTACCAAACCAAACATTAGGAATGATCAGGAAGCTTTATTATATTCCACCTGAAAAAGGGCGAACGACTGCACAGTCAGAGTCCAGAAGCAGGCATTTTGCGAGGCTTCTCCCGTCAGTCCTTCGCGGGAACCACACGGGAGAGAGGGCCGGGAGCAGGAGGACGGAGGGTCAGGACTCGTCGGGCTTGTCGGCGGGCGGCCCGCAGGGCTGCAGCATCTTCTCCATCAGGTTGAAGCGGACGCGCGCCTTGCTCTCGTTCTCGGCGATGGCGAAGTAGTTGAGCAGGTCGAAGTGGCCCATGTAGGAGCAGTACGAGTCACGGTGCTGGTTCACCAGCCACTCCCACTTGGTGGTGTCGGCGTGCCCCGTGCCGATGTACTTGGACTGCAGGTGCTCCAGCTGGCTGTGGATGGTGTAGCGGTCCGTCATGGCGCGGCGAGCGGGCGGGCGGCGCGGACGAGCCTGGGCGGGCGGCGCGGACGGGCCTGGGCGGGCGGCGAGAACGGGCCTGGGCGGGCGGCGCGGACGGGTCTCGGCGCAGGGACCTTTTCCGGGGCCCGCAGGAGCGCTTCCCGCCGCTGTTCCTGCCGCAGGGCCCGACGGGAGCGCGCCGAGAAGGGCCTGCCGGGAACTGTAGTCTCACCGCCCCGCCCGGCGGGGGCGGGCCCTGGCGTAGCTAAATATTGATCCTGTAATAAAATAGTTTACTGCCGGGCCGATCATGTTAGTTGGATAATTCGTAGTAAAGCAAGAGGTAGTTACAAGGCCGGGCCGGCATCTGTAACGCAGGGTTCTTTTAAAGCACGTAGGTGAGGGCTGGCTCCGGATCAGATTGGAATTCTGAGCACGGCTGCAGAGCTGCCCCTCAGATCGAGGCAGATGCTCAACAGAGCCTCGGTGTAAAGCCTCGAGCCTGCCGTCAACTTGTAAAGCAAAGATACGGCTTTGATACTGATCAATGCACCTGGAATCCAGGGCCGTGCACTGTCAAATGTGGCTAGGAAATACCCACCTAGTGGATCATGGGGAACAACAACAAAAAGTCTCTCCTGCCAGAGGTGTCAGAAAACAGGAAAGCAAAGCCCCGAGGCTCACGCTTCAGGGCACGGCTTAATCCCAGCTCCCGACACAGGCTCTGTAGAAGCCGCAACTCGGTGTCCCTCCCCAAATAAGCCACACGGGAAGCCTGGCTATGGAGAAAGGAAAAGCTACACAGAAACATCCAGGAGGCGCCGGGAGCAGCACAACACCCCGTTTTCGTTAGCTCTTTGCTTGGTGAGAGGGCAATACATCACTTTCTGTGGTCACTCTCACCCAGGTCCGCGTAGAGAAGGGCTGAAGAAGGCACAGCATTTGCAGGTCCCCCCAAGAGAAGAAGCTTAGTGGGATTAATTCTGCCACCTACAACCGAGGAAGGTCCTGTACGTCCCATCCCTGCTCCTTTTTAAGTTGAAGAGCTCTGAGTTACTCTTCCCCGGGCAGCTGGGCAGGGTGAGGTGATTTAAGTCAAAATTAAATATTAATGTTGAAAAATATCTTTTAACAGTTCAACTAGTATTTTATCTGAATGTTAAACTCACAAGCAGATATAAAACCCACAGCAAATATAACTTGTGTTGCCTATCTTCTTTTTGGTCAAAGTCAAGCTTGAAATAAGTTTTATCATCCACCAAAACAGAAGTTTTTCCAGCTCTGTTCAAGAGCTTACATAATGTTAAGTTTAAAATGCATGAAATGATTCATGCTTTCATGTGCTACTAGTGTTTTTAATTATTTGTTTTAAAATAGGAAAGACACATTGCCAGAAATTTTTCAATAGGAGGCTGAGCTATTTCTTCCTGTCCTTGTAAATGCCCTGTAGCCACAACGAAATCCACAGAAACGTTGTGTGAACAGCCAGATGACTCTCTCCCCCTTGTTTAAAAGTGAATGTCTTATAAAACCAGGGCCATATAAAGCAATGTAAAAACAACGTTCTGAAATGTCCCTACCCTTCTGTGCGAAGAACTAAATGGGGACTATAATTTTTTTATTTTTGTTATTTTTATGAGGCTCTGTTGAGTCCTTGCTACCAAGGCTTGCTTAGCTGGAAGCAGATTACACAGCTGGTTGCAGCAGTCGCATTCTGTGGTTGCTTTCAGAGAGACCAGAAGAGGAAAAATAAACAAACATGACACTTTAGGAGTTTCTATGTATGCGGGCATACAGAAAGACAAACAAAAACATATTCTTAACAAGGGAGAGCTTTCATTTCTTTTTAAAATGGCATCTTTCTGAAGAGTAGGACATCAAGAAGAATGCTAGCTTTTAATAGATGTTCCATGCCAACACAGTGACACATAGGGCTGCCCTCACAGCTGTTTTGAAATTATCCTCTTGGAAACTCAAAACCAGGAGATGTATTGATTAAAATACTCAGTCTTTGGAGGAGAAAAGATTCCCAGGAGTTTATCCGTCTCTTGCAGATGTTGCCATTTCTAGGAGTAATAACTGCATTAAACAGGTGTAAGAGTTCTTCTTAAAAAAAAAAACCAAACAAAACTAACAACAACAACAAAAATACCAAACTAAGCACAAAAACACAGCCAACCACAACAAACATCCAACCAACCAAAACAATGAAACAATAACAACAAAAGTCCAACCAAAAAAAAACCAAACAACAAAACCAAACCTGAATGACAAGTGTAAGTCTGAAATGTTCAGTAAATTATTAGTGGGCCAAATTAAAATGCTGCATTCAGGCATCCAGTGGCCCAGGGAAACACACCAAAACTTCATTCTATATTGGCTTTGGTCAAAAACCTCTGAGGCTACCAGACAAGCTTACCAATGCAAGGAAGAAAAAATATGTAGTAAAATTTCCAGCTGACAGGCAACTCACAATTATTTACAAGTAATTACTTAAATTCAATTTCACTCTAAAAAGAAGTTTCATCTGCTAGCTTTCAATAATTATATTCGATTATATTCACTTTCTCTTCATTTCTTCTATAATAAAAGTAAAATCTGTTGTCGGGCCTTCTTTTTCTTATTAGGTCCATTTTATACAAAAGGAATGCCTGCACTCAGGCACTTTCATTTCAAATTTAGGAATACTAAATAAGTGGGGAAAGGAGATTCAGATATATATAGAGAGAATTTTCTCAGTGGTAATATGCTTGTATGACTAGGATTCCAGGAAAAGTAGCATTTTGGGATATGTCAAGGTTTTTGTACTGATTACCATTAAATATCATTATCAGACTATGCAATAATGGATGCTTACTTATGGAAATCACATTAATGTATTGATTGAAGTGCTGAAATTATCTTTTTGGAGAGTAACATTGTATCCCTTCAAGACAGATTTCAAAAGCTGGAGACACCGGGAGGATGTAAGGAACTGTGGAAGCCACAGGGTGTCAGGGTTGGAGCTGCAAAAATTCTTCTTCCATAAAAACCGTATGGTTTGTTGCTCCTCCGAAATGTAGAGAAAAAGGGTAGAGGGGGCTGCTGGATCAAGAAAGAAAATGTCAGTGGCTTCCCACTGCAAGATATAACCAAATTTTTGAATTCCCTACTGACTCTGTGGGTGGAAGTATGAAGACATAAATACCCTCCAAACAAAAGGATGTTACAATCATAATAGATAAATCAAATACACACCCAGAAAGATGATAAAATGGGGAGACATGCCTGTGTGGTTCCGCCCCTCCCCAAGAAATTCCTCTATTCTTCTATGTTGATTTATCCTAGAAATACAGTGAGGAAAAAATTTTTGAGATTGGATTAGTCTGGCAAGATTGGTGCTGGAAATTAAATAATGATAAAAACCGTTGTCTATGTGGCGTGTGATTTTTTTTTTAAAGTATGTATTTCATTAAAAATATGTTGCTTCTGCTAAAACAGGGGTTCTTAGATCATTATTTGCAGAAGTCACATTACCACTTAGAAATTTTAGGGTAGAAAAGTTACACTTTTCTAATTGCATATTTTGGGGGTTTTTTTCAGATTTCCCATGTTACCACATGAACTGTGACGTAGTTTCTCAAATGTTGTTATAGCCTATGAACATTATCAGCCTCAGAAAGCTCTTATTTTGGCCCTGTAAAAGGTAGGAGACAATTTTGCTGCTTTTCTCAAAAATCCTGTAAAAAAACATTTTTCATAAGCAAGCCTCTTTTACCACTATGTAAACTCCCTGATTTCTTTGCCTTGTAGTCAGAATCATGATTTTGCTACAGGGTAAGAATATGCCTTCACTCTGCAGCCAGCCGCAGCCTTTGGGCTGCTTCTGGGTCAGAGGAAACACAGTCCTTGCAAGCATGGTTAAGTTTCAAACTTTCTTCCACTATTAGAAACTATGTTTTGTTATTGCTTTGATTTTATAGTGCTTAAATACTCCAGCATCTGAAAGCTGTTTTAGGGTTGTATGGCTGTTTCTCTGCCAAAGCTGTAGATTGGAAGAATGTGGAGTAAAAAAATCAGGAAAGAAGAACTGCTGTGTATCCTAGCATTGAAGGCATACACTTTATGCTGCTCTGTATCAACGTAATCAATCATATTATCTTGAATCGGACTGCAGCTGGAGAAATTCACTGCTGGAGAGTTGTCAAACGGAGGAGACCTGTGACCTGCACTAACGCTCTCTTGCCTAGGAGCAGCTTAGAGATCACAGAGACTGGGCCTTGTAGCTTCACACTCCATCAGTTGTGTGTGAATATCACTGTGATGCTCTACGCCTTCTGTATGGGTCTGAATAACAGCTGTGTGCCTTAGGTGTGCAGCTCAATCGAATTAGCTTAATTTAGGTGCCACTGAGAATTTCCTGGCGAGGTGCAGGAGCACCCTAAAAGCAGAGAGGCAGTAGGGGTCAGTAGCACAGCGCTTACAGATGAGACACAAATAATGTGGTGATCTGAGGAATGTGGTGTGGAGGGAGATGGAGCACAACAGAGGCCTGGTAGAGGCAGCTCTCACTTGTTTAGAGGAAAGTTCTTTATTCCAGAGCCATCACTTTGAGGATAAAAACCTGTCTGCTAATGTGATTAGTTGCCTCTTCAGGATAAAAGTAGAGCCAGTAATAGTCTACCAGGTGAATTGAAATTTCTTGTGTCCATATATGTGTTTGTAATGAGAAAGGTTTGTTCTTGTCATGCATTTGGAAATAAAATGAAGTAATAAGAGTAAACACAACAAAACTGGGGAAGACTACAGGACTATCCAAGAAGCAGCTGTATCCTGCCCATTTTCTTTGCGTGTCTTTTCTTCATTCACTCCAGATAAACTGCAATAGCTAATACAGCTATTAATTGTGTTCAATGAGGTATACAAAAGTAGCAGTGATGAAAGGATCATCTTTAAATAGGCTAATATTTTGAATATTAGAAATATACACAAATTTAAATTAGAAGGATTTGGCCATTGAGTGTATATCATATCACTGTTTGCTTTCTGTGTGCAAGAAAGAGTAAGAACAGAGGAAGTGACTTCCCTTTTTTTAAGTCTGATGTGAAGATGCTTAATGCAGCTGTTTCTTTTTTTATCTACCATATAATTATCATGCTTTAAAAATACTGATTTCTTCAGAACACTACTTAGAAGTGTTCTGTACAGGGAAGCGTATCTGCAGCCAGCCTTTTCTCTCTCTAGCTTTCCCCATCACACATAGTGCACAAGTATTCATCATTTCACCTCCTCCTCTGCAGTAAGCACAGAGGACATTGGTGTCATCACCCTTATCTAGACAAAAAAATCCGTCATCTGTATTGTGCACAAGGGCAGCTCATCTGTTACTGCACAGCAAGTCAGTTCATAAAAGTAAAAAATAAGAGCAGGAGAAGCATGGAGCCATTGATATGGGTGAGTCATCAGCTTGCTTATTTGGTGTGTGTTGTATTAATTCATGTTGTGAAATTTCAGACAGTGGATTGCTCGTGGGACAAACAGCAAAGGAGAGAGGGGGCAGCAATGGATGTTTAGGATATTAGTATCCCTGCAGGTGGAAGAAGATAACTGTCCCTTCCATGTGTCTCTAGGAAATGGCCAATCACCACCAGTTCACCACAGAACTATAGAATCAAGTTTAAGTCTACCCTCCTTCAGTTTAAGGCCCTTTTCCCTTGTCATATCACTACACACCCTGCTAAAAAAATCCCTCTCCAGCCTTCTTGTAAGTCCCCTTTGAGTACTGGAAGGCTGCTATATAAACCAGTTGTTTCTCAACTTGGGTTGGGAACTTCCTTATTTGAAATAAGAAATGTACATAAGCCTCTTGCATTTACTGTGAAAGTAAAGCTCTCGCTAATAAGATCATGCAACATATCTCACCTTCAGCTTTATCAAAGCATTGCTGTTTATTACTTTTAAGGCGAATAGAACATAATTTTTCACAACACCAACCACCATAGACAAATTAATATGTTCAAATCACAACTCTTAGTAACTCATAATAAATGTCTTTTTGATTGCTGGTTTCATTGTTGGGAATGTCTTAATTCATCTCAAGCTGAAAATTGCTTAAGTGACTGGATCCTCAAAATGAAAAATAAACCCAGAGTGTAGAGACTTGGCAAGGAATAAGCAACTGGAAGCAAGGTATTTATAGTGAGGATTAGGCAATGTTAGTAATGTGTGATGATAACCATCTCATCTATACATTCTGGAATGTGATTTGAGAGCTTGAAGGAGAACTGCTGATTTTGGAAAGCAAGCATTCAAGGAGTACAGCAAAAAGATACTATCTCTTTAGACTGTAATATTTCTTCCTACCTCCTCAGCACCATGCAGACTAAGAAACTTTGAAACAAACAAAAACCAAAAACTACTTGACAAAAAAATTACCCAAACCTGGATATTTTTAAGTAAGCTTTCAAAGATGTGATTTCTTTTGCTGCTTTTTTTAGGTAGCATGTATTGTTTGCTTTCTTTTTTTTTTTCTTTTTGCATTTTGATCTTCTGTATTTCACTTTGTATTTGCTCTTCTCCATAAATGTTTGAAAGTATTTATTTTTATGGCGTTTGAAGGTATTTAATTTTCGAAGATTAGAGCTGAAATATTCACATACTTGATTGCAGGGAAAGAGGCTTTAAGAAAAGCACTGTGAAAACTGCTGGCACCGGGGTTGCCATCTAGAGCCCCAACAGGATGTGCGTAGATCGTGTTGACGATGACTGATGCGTCTCTCAGAATAGCTGTTGTGAAGCACAGATGATTTAGTATTCACATACAGCTGTGTATTGCAGCCCATTTGTGGAAAAGCCTTCAGTATGAAATGCAGACATTTGAAAACCATAACTGTCCGTTCCCTTTTCTCTATCTTTTTCAGCCTTTTGTAACTTCACGATCTCCCCTTTTGTACTCACCCAATGGGGCCTTGTTCACAGCCTCGTGGTGCTATTGTTACATCAGCTATCGTGGCTATTTGTGATACCTCTGGGCATAAAGACACCTGGTTTTGAAGAGGATTAATGGGATATATTTTTAACAGGCAGAGAAGGAGAAGTGCAGTCTATCCAGTGGGTTCTTCACTTTAAGCTCCAAATGCAGTCTAGAGGTTCTGCCAGCAGACTTAAGAATTTAGGCTTAGGTATTTCAAGTGCTAAATCCATTGGCAGCAGTCATTCATACTTGGCACCTCGAAAGGATCAAGCCTGAAGGGTAAGGAAAGCTTACTGTTGGTGCCATCAAAAAGTCAGCATTCAAGGAACAGGTTGGGGCAGATTCCCAAACCAATGTGTGCATGAATCTGTGACTGCCTGTAGCTGTCATGACACCTTGTCACACTCAAACATGTAGGAAATCATTTGCAAACCTTGAAGGAAAAGTCAAAGACAAAGAAATTAATTCTCAACTACATTTGAAATGACAGCTAGCTGTCAGGTGAATTTTATTAGTAAGGGATGAATACACAATGGAAAACACTATCAGAAAAAAAAATCTGATTTCTTTTAGTTTAAGGACTATGAACATTGGTCAGTGAAATCCCATGCCAGCTTTTCTCTCCCCCATTCAATGAGTTCCTTGTGTGAAGATGAGCTGCAGATTTTCTGCTATAAAATATGTTTATTCTATGTCATATAGGGAATAAAGACTCCACGATCTTTTCCATATCGTGGCTGACTGCTGAATTTATCAGTGTGCAAAGACCTGCTCTGAGTGACTCAGCTGCAGAACTGATTTGTCTTGTCATTGGAGAACAGATTTGTATAGCTGCTGAGTCACAAAATGGCTTGCATAACTGGAAGGGTAAAACAAGTTTGTCAAGTGACTCAGGTTGTAATTTGATCCTTCTCTCATTCCCAAATGTACATGCACCTGTATTTTGAAACTGCTGGGATCGTTAATTACAGTTGGAATCATTTCAGTGGTACCCATGGAATGTCTCCTTCCAATACACTCTGCTGTTCAGTTCTTCTCCCATAATCCCTGGGATGTGGCCAAATGCTTCTTCCTTCACACAGGGGGGAAAATCACCTGTGTTTTCCTTCACTATTAAAACCCATCACCATTATGATCATAACAGATCTTCCAGTGGAGCTTAAATCAAAAGAAAAAAAGAGGACCTGTACTTTTCACCTTTTTTAAGGAACTATTGTTACTCCATTTAAAAGATTATTTTCAATAGGAAGTTAGGTTTAGAAAGTAAGGGGAATCTTTTATATGTGTGTAGAATTCCAAAACATTGGCAAAGAAGTCCTAAGCCAAAATCTTCCTGCACATGCAGGTATATTATTATGATTTGCTATTTGTGGAAGAAGAAAATGGCTTTTTAGTGAAGAATATTTTGTGCTCAGGAGGAATTAGAAAAAACCTTTGCATTGAGAGTTGTTTGTCTGCTGCTCTATCAGCCAGAAAAACAGAAGCATGTAACTGTGATTTAAGAAAAAGCTATCCTTAAATCTAGAGAGAAAAGAAAACAAAACACTGAGGGCAGTCATCTACTTTATGGATGTCACTGTTTCCTTTAGAAAACATATTAGAAAGTGCAGTAGCCTTTCTTCTGAGATCTGTATAGTATCCTACAAGCACTAACTCTTGATGGCCATACTAAGAAAGGAAAATACTGTCCTAATCAAATAGATGAGGATGTTGACATAGGCAATTAAATCCGGGACCAGAAGCTCCACACTGATCTGGTATCAGAGCAGGCTCCTTGGTAATACAGCACTGTGCCCATCACCCAGCTCTGTTCCAGCTCCTCATGAAGGTTTTTCACTGACTCAGCTCAGCACAGCACAGCACAGCACGGCACAGCACAGCACAGCACAGCACAGCACAGCACAGCTCAGCACCTCTAGGGGAGACTTGTTTACAGCTGTAATGGTTTGATTTAGGTAAATGAGCCCTTTGGAAACTTTTATTGTCAGTTAAGTTTCTGTTTCCTCCTACAAACTCAAGCAGAGTCTGAACTGAGCCCACACTCACGCTGACACATTTCTCACCCTTCTCACACTGTGCTGAGGAACTCCTCTGAAAGCTGCATTTTGATTTGTACGCAGACACAGTCATATCATTAAATACAACAAGCTCTAGCATTTTTATAGCAAAGCTGAAAATTTCTACTTTTTTACTCAAATCAAAATGAAATTTTGCTGGAGGGAGGTGAGGATGAATCTTAAAACACTTTTAAATTGCTTTGACCAATATGTTCCATACAACAACAACTTGTGCATTGACCCTGATGATACATTTTCAGCTGTTTGAATGCTTGAATGCAACCTTCATCTCAGAAATCCTACAGCTATTGGTTATTAGGGAGCTGTCTGAAGATAAAGGTCACCTTCAACCTCTTTTTAAGTTTTCTCCTGAATTATATTAATGACTTTTAAAATTGCCTTTGAGTTTAGACAGACCTTTGGTAGCAGTTTTTTCTAAGAAAAGTATTCTTATAAAGGTACACTAGGACAAAACATTTCTTCCAGATGTGCACTACTATTGGGTTTGAATTACTCTGTCTGTGTCTGGGTGTGAACCCCTACTTCTCCAAGGTTTGGGGCATCAGAGTTGAGATTCTTGGATCAGCTCATTAGGAAGATGAGACACTAACATGTCTGGTTGTGATTTGCAGTTGTGTGAATATCAGAGTTCTAGGGGCTTGTTTGTGCCTGTCTCTAGGATCTGGGAAGCATTTCATGGAAAAAAATAAATGTTTTAACTGCCAAAGGCAGCTGAGCAGAGCATTTATATAATTCATTTTGCTTTCTGGTACTTGTTTTAAGGGCATTGGCTAGAGGACAGATTTGGTCTATTCACTCACCTGGATACATGATCCTTATCATGGATTCATAGGATGATTTGGGTTGGAAGAGACCTCAAAGATCATTTCATTCTAACCCACCAGCCATGGGCAGGGACAGCTTTCACTACACTAGGTTGCTCAAAGCCCCATCCAACCAGATCCAACGCATCCAACAGTTCCAGGGATGGGACATCCACAGCTTCTCTGGGCAACCTGTCCCAGTGCCCCACCACCATCACAGCAAAAAGTTTCTTAATATCTAATCTAAACCTACACTCTTTCAGATTAAAGCCATTTCCTCTTTTCCTATCACTACATATGCTTATAAAAAGTTTGATTCTCCTCTATACCAGAAAAAAAACAATGCACACTCTATCCTCCATGTTTTTCTTCCTGTAGTTTATAACATTGGGCCTGTCTCATTTGATGCCACGTTCAAACTTCCACTGACTTCACTGAAAGCAGAATTTGGAAATTAATTTTAACTGCTATAGACTCATTAAATATCACACAGTTTTTTCCACATCATCTGAATAACATTCACACATAAGAAATTACTGAAGAGAGAGAATTTTTTAAGTAGAAAGATGGGTATACAGAGGCATAAGCCTTTAGAGAAACAAAATATCTGCAAGAAAAAAGCAGAGACATGAAAAGACATGTAATCTTTTCATGAAAAGAGAGAACTAGCACTCAGAGGATTTGGATGCAACTCCTAGTTAGATCAAGACTTGCTGCACACCTCTAGGCATTTTGACACTTTCTGTGATTTCTTTCCCATCTATAATACATGGGTCGCAATACACACAGCAGTATTTTAAAGTAATTGCTTGCAAATTGGTTTAGAGAGCCTGAAGTGGAGCATAGTTTATAAATGTAATGCAATATTATTATTGTTGTCACATAAAAACCTAGCTTAGTCCATCAATTTAATTGTCACCACAGCCACATGGATGGCAGGGCTTCTAATGTTACTTGGGAAATCATCTTTCAAGTATGATGTTGTCCTTCAACAACTGGCACATCTATCTCCTTTCATCTATGACGGAATAAGATTCTGCAAATTTTCATGTAGTACAAGTTTGAAGACTGATGGGCATATTACTGGGTGTGTAAGAGAATTTGAAGTGTGCTTTTCAGCATCTAATCAATCCCTCTTACCACTTCAAATATGCTGCAAACACATGTTACACTGTGACGCTGCATGCTACAATTGTTTTACCAAGTCAGAGAGGCCGGCTACACCTCAGCACCTACTAATCCCATCAGAGTTTTGCAGTGCTCCCTGTCAGGCCACCAGCTGGTGCCAGGAGAGTGTTTTATGTCTTGCACTGACAGACAGCATGGGGAGATTGCTCTACCCAGACAGCTGAACGAAGACAGAGTTGTTTCCAAAGCAAGCCGCAAATGCTGTAACTGCAGATACATATCATTGGAAATAAGAAATCTTGGGAAAATGGGTGCAGTGGATCAGTAGCCAAGAAATGTAGGTGTGTTGCTGTGAGAACGTTGCCTATGAGGAGCTGGCTAATGAGCCTACCTTAGACACTGTTCATGCACTAACAGGCACTGCACGGGCAGCCTGGCTGTTCTTGCACTGCGGTATGTAGGATGTGGGAGTTAAGGGCTTCACATTTAGAGGAACCTTTCAGCACCAAGATCTGGCCTCTACAGCTGTGGATTTTGGACCACATTAGAATCACAGCTTAGGAGAGATGTCAGGTAGTAATTTTGTCTAATCTCCTGCTCCAGTCTCTCAGAGTCAACATTGATCTCTGTGCTTCGGCGAGATGGATCTTGAAAAATCTCCAAGAATAGAGATTCCACAACTTCTTCAGGAAATCTCCTGTTCCTGAGGGCTTCACTGCCCTCATAATGTGGATTTTCCCTTTATTTCCTATTAGAACTTTATCCCAATTTATGAGCATTGTTTCTCATTCTCCTGCCATACACTTCGGTTGTATCAGTAATCTCTTCAATACATTAAGGCTGCTGTTAGATCCTCTAAATCTTTTATTTTTGGGCCTAAACAAACTCAGTTCCTTCAGCCTCTCCCTACAGGTCACACACTCCAAACCTATGACCATCTCAGTGACTCTTTGCTGGACTCACTCAAATTCATCCACATCCTCCTCATACTGGGAATCCCAGATCTGCTGACTTTCTTACAAAAATCAAGGAAAGGGAGCAAGAACTCTTCCTATGGAATATTTTCAGGCCATGCAGTTCTACAGCAGTACGGAGGGTAATTTATCTGCTTGCTCTTTCCCAAGAATAAGGCAAGCATAAGGCAGCAGAGAGAACATTACTCAGGTTTCCAAAGCTCACATCCATACATTCTCACTGGCCAGAGTAACTCCAAAGACTGGCTGTGATTTTTTTGCAGAATTGCAGAAGTAGTTATGATCTTCTCTGTGAACCATAAGGGGTTAAATCATATGTGGAGAGTCCAGGCAGAGTGAGACAGAGGAATGGTACCATATGGGTAACAGAATAATCTTAGGAAAACTGTATTTCCAAGACGGGTGGACATGGGAATTTAGGGAATCTGCCATCCTAGTGTGTCTTTTTCCCACCTCTCCTGCATGTTTCCTACAGAGTTTAAAGGAATGCATGGCATCAATTGAATGGGTGACCTGACCCCTTTGAGGAATGAAGGGGGAGAAAAAGTCTTTAAAGAAGGGTTATCTTAGATGTAATTAATTTAACTGTCACTAAAGCTGCAGATATGGCAAGATTTCAAGTATTACTTGGAAAATTTTCTTGCCATGTCACAAAATAGAAACATTTTTCATCATAAATTGACGTGTCTATCTCCTGGCATCTTCAGATAGTGAGCATGTGGAAATTTGGTATGCAGGCATTCAGTGTTATTTGAAATTAAGTAAAGACTCACTTGTCTAGTTGTATTCTAAATGTAGTACTGATTATTGGTGAACTTTAAATTTGTTGTTGTATATTAATCACAATTTTAAAATTAAACATTTAAAATTATTAAATTTTAATAAACATTTAAATTTTAATAAACATTTAAAAATAAAATTTAAAACATTACATATATTAAATTTGCTTCTGTATATTAATTTTGTTTCTCTGCTATTGAATTATTTTGTTAAGTTATACTTCATTTTAAATTCACACCAAATTTGTACTCACAGCAATTGTATATGCTGTAGTTAACATTAAATATGGACAGTATTTAAAATTATTATTTATGCAGGATTTTCCCTTGTATAATTAAACGTTAGTTGGGTTTTCTTTCCTTTATCATGTTGTAAAAATTTATTCTGTAAGACGGAAACTGTGTTTAACATCCTTGTAACACACAGGTGTAACTATGCCAGTGCCGCCTACCAGGTTTGCAGTGAAACCAGTGGTTCCAAGCCATGTAGCATAAGAAGTGTGGAGCATTGTTTTCTGTGTTTGTCCCCTGTCTGTGTGCTATTTCTGGGGGGGTCTGCCTGCTGACCTTGGCCAAAAAACAAGGTTTATGTTGGTAGTCATGGTACAAAGGCATAGTAGATGACGGATATTTCCAGAAGGAATTTTCTCTCAGTAAAAAAAAAAAAAAAAAAAAGGTGTGAATTACCTTCTCAGGATTAAAAGAACAGTACCAGATTTACCTTACAATAATTTTTATTATGATACTAATAGATTTTTTGTAATATGACAAAATTTTTACTATATCATTGCAACTGTTTATTATCTTAATAAAAAACACCCACTTCCAACATTTGGCTTGAATTATGTAGAACTGATTTACCCCTCTGAAGATGTAGTCTTCTGTTTTAGTGTATATTAATATTTGTATTTCTACAAATATATAGAATATATAGAGAATATAGAATATATAAATATTCTATAAATATCTTTGACTTGTGTCAATAAGATTTAGAAAGTGAGGCTAAAATAACTTTCAGGAAGTAATCTAATCCACTCCCTACCTCAATTTAAAATCAGCCATACTTGAATTATTCCTAGTGGATACTTATCCAGCTTAACAAGAGGTACAGCCAGGCTAGGTTGCATTGCTGAAGCTGAGAGTACAAGGAAGAAATAAGAACTGAGACTGTATGCACAGTGCAGTCCTTCTTCTCTGCCACAGCAGTACACAACCTACACAGAGGTGTAACTTGAAATGTGTGTGTATATATATGTGTGTGTGTGTGTGTGTGTGTGTGTGTGTATAAAACTGAATTACAGACCAAATCATTCTCTAGATTGACAAATTGAAAGAGGGGCTGTGTGCTCTGGTTTTGGTTCATCTGTTGGGGCTTCCATGATCACTTTGCTTACTCAGTTATGAACTTGGCAAATGTAAAGACCAGAATCTGATGTTTTCAGAGATCCAGAAGTTAAAGGATATATTTAATATATCCAGTGCCCAGCTGCATCCTAATGGATGCACATTAAATTAACAGGAAGCTAATAGCTGCTGCTCATGGAAAGATGACTGTACCCCTTGGCTGCTGCAGAGCCTGTCTCTCATCTGTTGCCTCCTCTGAGCGCAGGGTGAGTTGGGGAGAGCTGGAAGCACCTGGGACCCACCCAGGTGCCCAGAAGATTTGGGCAGGTTTGATCTTTCTGTGAATAACCACCAAGGCATCTGCATCTATCAAGAGCTGGCAGCTGTGTAAAAGCAGTGCAGGCGATCAGCTGCCCCTCTGCCTTATTCACCTCTCACGTACAGAGGCTTCGTGTACCGAGATAGTCCCTGGCTGGGGTAAATGGGAGGAGACCCGTGTGCTCCCATGGCGTTGCTGTGCAGCTGCTCAGTGCCCCCAGTACTTCCTGTCCTTGCATTTCTTAATAAGTTTTGCAAGGTGTTTGACAAATACCCTTCTACTTTGACGAGTACCATTTATTTTTAGGGCTTTTTTTTTTTTTTTTTTTTTTTTTTTTTTTTTTTTAGCTAAAACATGCAAACGTCAGCAGTGGCTTTGTTTCATTCCAACAAAATCTATCGCGCTGTTACTGTATCACATAATGTCACGTGCAATTTGCTTAGAGACCATGTGCCTCGCCATTCATGGAGGATTCCAGGCAGCAATTGGTCCTTACTGGGCTGTGAAACGAATTGCTCCCTGGCTGTGTATTCTCAGCTAAATAATCCCAAGTAATTTTTCCCTCACCTTCAGCTATACAAAAACTTTCCTTTATCTTCTCATATCTGCAGCACGTCACTACCATGCTACCCTTGGGAAGGTGTACCACGAGATATTTAGATCTAGCCACAAAGCCACCCGTAAGGTTTCCACATGTGCAGCACGCCTTCAGAAGAAGGTAGTCTGTATGGTACAGGAACTCCCTGTGCACTTTGGGCAGTCTCCCAACCACTTTCTGGATGTTATATCGCTTGTTGAAAAGCACTGGCAGCATGAATAAGGTGATCCATCAACATGGCTGTATAAAATTTCTGTTCACACGATTCTGGGAAGAATTCTTTTATCAAAACTTGGTGAAAACAACACCTTTTATTTGAATGACTAATGTGAAAAGGATGCT
Organism: Parus major; assembly: GCF_001522545.3. Classification (NCBI taxonomy): domain Eukaryota; kingdom Metazoa; phylum Chordata; class Aves; order Passeriformes; family Paridae; genus Parus; species Parus major. The sequence goes on along the minus strand of NC_031770.1, from coordinate 48,898,829 downwards.
CCAAAAAAGCTATGGAAATGTCCTCATTTTACAATAGCTCTCTTTGTGAAAGTCTATTTATTCTTTGCCTTCTAAACCATCTCAGGCTTTTAACCTCTGGAAGAAAAAAACCTCTTTTTGTTACTGCCTAGTTACTTCTGCCTTCATACCTAATACACACCCTGGCCATTTCCTGCTCAGGGAGTAGTGGTGAGGGGGAAATAGCACAAGTAGTTTTTGGCAATATGAACTTGCCCTAGAATCTGCTGTTACTGGTACTATACCCAAATCAGAGTGTCTGCTACGTGCATTCCTTTCCTCACTTTTTTATCCCTCTTGAATGACATAAAGATGTCCTTGTCTCTGCTCTGACAGGTTGCAAAGTGCTCCCTGTTAACCAATCTCAGTGTATGGACATGCAAATGTACCTCATTCCTGTCTGATAACAGGAGTTAGAATACACACCTTTACAGGAGCAGAGTTAGACAAAGCTTCTCATTAGGCCAGCTGATGTGACAGGACCTTTGTCAAGTTATACATATGGGCTATTGTTCTTGCATTCAAAACCTGTGACAACAGCAGAGAAATCCAGTGTCTTGGTAATCAAGCAAGCCTTCTGTTCCCAGAAATCAGTATTGTTCCATGGCTCTAATTAACTATGTTTTTTTACAACTATTGTGTGAAAACATTTTGAACTTGTTCATTTATTGGTTACTAGCTTAAGAAAACATTCTGGCATCTGCCATCATCTCTGAATGAAGAAGTCCCAGGGCTATTTCCTGTGTATCCAATCTGGCATTTGATACAACCCTAACTAGATTAAGAACTCGTTTATGGGTAAAGAACTTTCAGAGCCATACATGAGTGCCAAGTTGTGGTTCACAAGGAATTCAGGGGCAATACACCCAGGGCTGGCTTCACATGCCTTTGGGACATAATTGGAGAAGAATGTTAAATCCTTTCCTAAATAAGCAAGAGAGAGGGCCCTGGCACAGGGCATCTTCTGACTCCACAGCAATTATATCTGCACAGCTTTCAGCACTCCATCCTTTTGTAGCAGTCTTCTTCCTTCCTAATGAAGGGGAGAAAAAGAAAGCAAGAAGAAAAACATCTGCAGTGCTCAATACCTAGAGCACTATGTTATCCCTGTGTAAATCCAAATATTCCCATGGGCTTCAACAAAGAATTAAGGTGGATTTAGCTACCTGTGGAGATACTTGGCTTCTGAATTCTTTTCAGCACTCTATTGCTCATGCAACCAAGGAGAATCTCTTTACATCAGCAAGATTTATTAATGAAGCTGTTCTTAACACCAGTATCTTTTGTGAGAGGTTACAATGAAATATGAAAAGACAGAACAGGAATGTTGGACCTTTCTCAAGCTGGAAGTATCACAGCTGAAGACTCGGTTTCTCTGGTAAATGAATATAGTGAAAGAATTTTCTAGCATCAGTCTTTTGGTGTCTCCCTTCAACTCACCTTGGCAATTGATAAATCATGTACTGTCAGAATGACTCTACTGATCCATGAGGTTAAAAAGAAAAAAGTTAATTGTCCAGGACCATGAATCATTACTTTGATTGAGCTAGATGTGAGCTAGATTACATCAGATCTGATTCTAGCTTAGAAGATACTCATGTGTACTGCACATCCAGAAAAGTGTACATGAATTTTATGTGTCTGAGAACTGGCTCTAGGATACAAAACTGAACTGGTAGCAATTGGCTCTGTTTTTAGCTGAAAGTTTCACAAGTGTCAATTATTATAGCTTGACACTACTATAACTTCATACTGAAACTAGTACAGATGTTATGGGTACATTATATGTACGTACATGCTTTTCTAGAGATGGGTAAGCTCCAGAAAAGCAGGGGTGTGTATGTCACCTGTATGGAAGTTGCCCGGTGAAACTGCTCTTCCCAAAAATTGACATTACCCAGAGTTCCCAGATGCCCTATGATATTGGTAAGTGGTAGCAAAGAGAAATTTACATGTCCACATAATTTCTAATTTCATGGGCTTTGGAAGAAACTCAATTTCCCGGTTGGAAATGTCTTTAGAAGCATCACACACCAGAGCAGAAATATGATGGGTCTCCCTTATACAGTGAATTGTGCTTGAAATATAGCACATCCTCACAATATTTTAACATACATGAGAACATAAATTTGTTTATATATTACTTTTCAGTACACATTTATGAGAACTGGAAGTAATTATGCCTGTCCTCTTTCTAGAGATGAGAGAACTGGAAGCAAAACCTGGCTCATTCAAAGCAATCACTTAAGACCTAAGTCAGGATTGGAAGCCTTTAAGGAAACAAGAAAGTGCAACAGCTCTCCAAGAAAAAGAAAAAAGAACTGAAAGAGAGGCTTACGGTCTGCAGATGTATAGTACATTTATATTTCCCTAACTCCTTTAGAAACTTATTGGCATCTGTGATCACAATACTAATGAGTTCTGCCTTTATCTATGTAAATTGAGTATTTACTTTTACTGGTAAACTACAGAGTGTTTCTCTTATAATCAGAGATAGCAGAAAGTGAAAATAAATTATGATGTTACTTTTGTAGCTTGGTATATAATGCTGCTCAGGACTCACAGAACAATAAAATTACAAGACTGAGAATTCTTATTTTGGAAAATCATTTTCCTCTGTCTAATCGTTTCCATTATCAATCTACACTGATCATGCTATTACAGAAGAGATTGAAATGAGCATAATAACCCAAAACAAGTGTCTTTGTTACATATGATGACACAACAGTCTTTTCAAATGACTCATCTGGTTTTGTTTCTCATAACAGCATGCAAATGGGCACCTTTCATAAGATCTACCAACATAATAGACTCAAGAACTTTCAGGATACTTGTTTGGCTATGGTTCTTGTTTTTTTTTTGTTTTGTTTTTTTTTTAGCATGATATTTGTGTAATTAGTGAGGTTTTTATGAGAATTTGAACCTTCTTTAATCTCGTCTAATCTAGGTGGCAAAATCTGTAGAAATAATAAATTTCTCTCGCTCTCCATTTCTTTCTTAGAAGAGTAATATTTTAACAATGTTGCTACCTTGCCTGCTACTCAGCTACTGAAATTTTTACTGAAGTCTCTACCAAAGCAGGGGAGACTTGACAGTCATCTCTTTGGTCTTCTGTATCCTCCAGATGAATTACAGGGAAGATATCAGATGTTTCTAGATTGACATTTTGCTTTTGACAGGACCATCAGACACACCAGTCAATACACCCATAGCTTTGCCTGTGCTGCAACAACAGGGTTAATTTGTAATTGTTGTTCCATGCCACTCAAAGCAGCCTGTACCTTTGATTACCCATGACATTACGTTAACACCCAGCTCTATTTTCAGCTCCGCCTGCATTAACAACACCAAACAACACTGAAGGTCCATTTGCTTTCTTCGGTCCATTGGCGAGGAGAAAACTGCCTGCTCACACGTGGGGATGCTGCAGCTGGTCTCACAAAGCAGCAGCCTGGAAGAGAAAACCCACTCACAATTCAGTGCCTTCAGGTAGTTTTAGAGAACTACTGAGACCCACACACCTAAATTTGTCTCCAGCATCAAGGTCTAAGAGAAAAATCCCAGCAGAGTGCCCAGTGCAATCCTGGATTTTTCAAGGTAAAAGAGCCTTTCTGTCAGATATATTTTTAACTGATTTTTACCATAAAACCTCAAATATTTTCCTTTTACTTACATTTTTTTCCTGACACAAAAACAGCGTAGAAAATAAGGAAGGAGTAAGCTTCCTACATCTCTGCAACTGTTCTCATCATGACAGAAATTGCTCTCGGTCGCCCAGGGTGGGATTTATGCAATGTAAGAAATTTTGGAGCTGTATAACTGATGATTACTCAGGAAAGTACAGTTGCTCTTTCAGCTACTTTTTGGCACCAGCAATAAAGTAACTTCTATATTTTAAAATTTTCAGATTATTTTCAAGATTTGTGATGAAAAGGAGAAAAAAGTACATGTCCAAGATTTTCAAGAAAAGCAAAAACTTTCTGTCTCAGGAAGACTTGAATAACCTCTGTAACTACTTGTGTGGCTGATTAATAAATGTGTACCAAACATTTTTTTGTTAGGTTTTCTTTCAGTTCGAATGATGGGGAAAGTGTTGGGGTTTTTTTCCCCAGAGAGTCACAACGCACAAAAAAGACTTCATTTGACCCGTATTACGAATGAAACGAAGAGCGCATCTTCCTTACGCTAAGCAGCGGCAATTTGAATTACAGAATCACAGTGTCGGAAAGCCCCCGCTTGCCGGCGGGGAGGCGAGAACAAAAAAAGTCAGGGGACGTCCACGGGGATGATGGCGAGGAACGGGGCCAGCTCACGGCTCCCACGCTTCCCGGCACCCACGGGGCGGACTTTCCCCGCGCCGGGCAGCGACGGCGGCCGGGCATCCTCCCGCGGGGCCGGCAGGGGGCGGGGCGCCGGTATGCAAATTAGACACTCGCAGCCAATAGGCGGGCGAGCCGGTCGGGGGCGGGGCGGTCCGCGGGGATGAGCGCTCGCCTCGACGGCACGGATGCTGAGGCGGCATCGGCACCTCGGGGAGAGACACCGGCACCGCGGGGAGTGACACCGGCACCGCGGGGAGAGACATCGGCACCTCGGGGAGAGACACCGGCACCTCGGGGAGAGACACCGGCACCTCGGGGAGAGACACCGGCACCTCGGGGAGAGACACCGGCACCTCGGTGAGTTACACCGGCACCTCGGGGAGTGACACCGGCACCTCGGGGAGCGACGCGGGAGGAGTTACACAGGACTGGCCGGACTTCCCTGCCCGGGGGTGAGTACCTGCCGTGACGGGGAGGACGCCTTCCTCGGGGGCTGGGCAGGGTTTGGTTTCTTTACCCCGGGCAGCCGGTGCTGGATCCCGGGACGGATTCCTGAGCTCCTCTTAGCATCAGCTGCAGTTCCCGGACACCGACGCGGCCGGAGCTGCTGCCGGAGGGAGGGCAGTGCTGGGCAGCGCCGGAGCTGGGGGCTGGCCGTCCCTTCCCGGGCCGTCCGGGCGTGCCCGGTGCTCGGCAGCCAGCCCGGCCGGAGAGGCGGAGGCTCCGCGGGGCATCTCGGTTTTGCCTTAGAGTAGACGAAACTGCCCCTTTCGGGTCGAGTGGCGAAGTCTGAAGCCCTGAGAGATGATAGGAAATGCGGGCTGGGTTTTTGGGTGCGAAGTTGCCTTAGGCTAGCCCTGCTCCTCATGGAACGCAAAAGGGATGGCTGGGTTTTCACAGGATGAGAGAAAAACAGAGGCACTTTCAAATGTGTGTCTTCTCATCCAGTCACAACGGATATCTGCATTTCCACTGCCTTGTTTGTCTGGTTTAACGAGTATCAACATTTTATTCATAGGATTCATACGTGGCTATGAATAGCTACACAGCAGATTTTACAGAAAATTTGGTTTATATGCAAATATAATAACTTTTCCTTCATTCTCAAGTGTCTCATCATGGCCAGATCTGGAAACGGGTGCAAAAGTTAGTGTTCTTTGATTGCTTCCTATTTAATTGATACTCATTTCCTTCCACTAAGAAGAACTGGCACTCGTGAATGTCTGAGATAACTACATGTCACTCTGTGATACTGAGAAAGGAAATGACTAGAATAACAGCACTGGCCAAAAATGGACGCTTGCACTTCTTGTTCCTGTTCTTTAGATGGTATTTTAGCAACTGTCTTTTAAGCTGTCAGGTATCAAAATGGCAATATGTCACTTTTTAGGATTAGAAAACAAAATGAATGATGATGCTTTCTTACCAGTGCTGATACTCACTATTTAAACAGTGGTGAGACTACAAGATGACAATAACTTTTTTTTTGTTCAAAACAGACTAGAAGTCTAACAGATGAACAGAATAAATGTCATCATTAGGAAAGGATGGTTTAGGTGTTCAACTCCTCCAATGACCTCTTTCTCATACTTTTTTTCTCTGACAGCCTTGTAGACATGTTGCATGTTCAGTCATATAGTAGCTGGTGTTTTGGCTGAGGCTGAAACTGCAAGTTAAGCTCTGTTGTTGAAAGTCATCTCCATGAAGAAAGTGAGCATGGTACAGAAGATCTCTTGAGACATTAAAATGAGTAAAATGTAGTACTTTCTGAGCACTGTAGATAAATGTGATGCTATGGAACTGCATACTCAATTAGTCTTGGAGAATTTGGGTGCTGTGGGATTAGGCTCCATGTCTGACATATTTCACTATACTAACAGTATACCAACAGTAATCATGACCTGCTTCAGAAGGAGAAATGGTAGTTGCCACTGGTGCATAAATAATAGAGAAGGAAGAGAATCTGCTGAGTGGAAAGAGTCACCTAAATTTCTCTGTATGTTCACATGGTCAGCACTGTGTGAACATACATGTTGTCCTGGACACACAGTGACACTGGGAGCGAGGGCACTGAACAAAACCTGGGAATGCAGGGACACTGCTTTATCCACTGTTAAACCAGGCCTGAGAGGGGGTTCTGTATCTTCTCTCTTTCTCTCAAGGAAGAAGGTCCCACAGTACTTCCACAGAGAAATGGTCAAATTTTCAGCAAGTCACGAGCCAACATAAGCCTCCTGAAAGAAATTTATTACTTCACATGTTTCCAATGTCAGCACAGGGATCAAACTGACCATTTCCCTTTTCATAGAAAACTCCTTTTATGTGCTGGAATACCGTGTCTCTCTCCCTGGTCTTCTGAATTAAATTAAGATAATTCCTTCAGCTCCTTTTTCTCCAGGAGAGTATTTTCTAAACTGTTTGGGGACAATGCCAAATATGCTTCCTTTGGCTTTCCTGATGTGAGAACTGTTTCAGGATGTACTTTTCTAACTGAGGCCTTATCTAAGCCAAGCAGAGTAAAGCCAGTCCTTCCCAAGCCATCTCTCGTATAAGACATGGATTTTTTTTGTTTTTTTACAATGACATTATATTGTGAACTTTTGTGGCTTGCAGTCAGCCATAACTTCACCAATGCTTCCCTGCTGCCAAACTAGGTGTTTCCTACTTTATATTTGTGTGAATAATTTTATCTAAATAGACAAGCCAGGCTTTTCTATATTTAATTTCCTTTTATTTTTGTTAATTCTTCTCTTACGGTCAAGATCACCTTAAATTGTCATAATTTCTCCTCCCCTGCCCCCATCAAACGCTTGCTTCTACTCCCTTCCAGGTCAGTGTTGCCTGGAGACTGTACAAGCTCATGTTTGATTCCACTCTCCAAGTCACTAATGGAAAATATGGATAACCTGAGTGTGACAGATACCCATCCTAATGCTTATATGTTCAAAACCAGTTCTGACAGTGAGAAGACAACTGCTATGTCAAATATGAAGGTGCTGGACCAGATACACTTTCTATTATCTTTTATCTGGCCCATCAATTTTCTTTAACTCTGGTCATCCCTGTAGTTCAAGGATGACAAAGCTTGGTGCAGAAATTACTGAGGCAATGTTAACTTGATCCAGTAAACCCATCTCAATGCCAAATCTGGGGTTATCACTTTTTGCAGTGAAGCCATTTGTGGTTGCACTTGAATTTAGGATTATTCCCCAAGATTTAGCCAGGAACCAACTCTGGTGAGGAACATCATTCCCAGGGAGCAGTCTAGGGCTGACTACTGGGAACCCTCTCTTGGGTAGTGGGGGAAGGGGGGGGGGGGGCTCCACATGAGGGGACCAAAGCAATTTGGTTTTTATCTCTGCTTTGATAAGCTAGATGAGATACCAAGACACTCTACACAATCAGCAAGAGCTCTCATGCAGTGCTTGGCACCTATGTCTAGGTCATAATTATGTAGTTTAATCAGAGAGAGAACGATGTCACATATCTTGACTTCAGAAGGCTTATCATGTGTGCAGCCTTTGCCTAATCTGCTATGGCAGTTAACCCATTAATTCCCAGGATTATTCTCAGCAAGCTCATCTTTGCAAAAGCCAAAGAATTACTGCTCGCTCCAGCTTTTCCTGCTCTGCCTTTTCTCTGTGCTGTGTTTGTGGTAGTGACACCTCACTTATTTTTCAAAGCAAGAATAAAGCTTGCTCGAGCTTTTGATATGCCCAATCAGGTTTGTCCCTAATTACATCTATATCTTGTCTCAATTTCACTGGTGCTTTGAATGGGCCTGTAAACACCCATGGGCTGCTAAATAATCTAACTGACATAAAGCCTGACACGTCCTGGGGCTGAGGCTGTGGGTATGCATGTGTGGCTGTAGGGGTTATTTCCTGCCAGGAGCTAGTTTGGTGCAGGTACAGTTGTGCAGATTTTGCAATAGGATCCCAAACTGAGCCTCATGTGTACCGGCACACATGACCAAATGAAAAGAAAACACCTTTTATTTAAGCTTAAAGGAGTTTCTTTTTAAAGTCAAGAGTACTTGGTCTCAGATTGTAACACTTTATCACAAGCCTTAAATATATGTGCTTTTCAAAAAATAATGCAGTTGTGCTAATTTAAAAACATCAGTAGAACATGTTGCTTCTGACTGATGATCACATGCAACCTCATATTTCTATCTGCATACCAACATAATGTCTTAATCACTTATAAATACCACTGTGTGGTAGCAATAGTAGTTATATAAATGTGGTATGTGCACAGCTATTTCGCTGAGCCAATGTGTTCCAGGGAAGCCGAGGTGATTAATTAGATAATGTATATGCTCGTGCTGCCGTAGTGCCAGCACTGCCTGTGAGTGTGTTGGCTGATTGCCCTGCAAGGTGACCTGTAATGATGCTGAGCTGTAGTAATTGCCAAGAAATGCATGGATGGCTGTCTCATTGTTTATGTTAGTGGTATGTATCTGTCTTAACCATTTGCCAAGCCCTTGGAGGTACAGTTCACACTCCCCTTGTCTCCATCTAGGCCAATTTTACCTGAAGACCTTTGTGTTGCAAAACCAGTGAAGGTGGAGAAATTTTTTGTCCACAGCCCTGTTACAACTGCTCCCTACCCCACCCAACCAACACCAAATCTAGTTACAATTGCTCATGTATGTGACTTGTGAGGACAATTGTCAAGATTATTGTCAATAATCCATTTTGTCTATCCACTATTGAAAATTTGTCAGTGGTGATTCTTAGCTCTTCAGTGAAAATCTAGACAATCTAGTAAATAGAAGCAGACAACCCATGTAAAACAAGCTGACCTCTCCAATGCAGAAATAATGTTTACTCTCATGGCTACTGAGTAACAGGTTAAAACATCAGATTTTTACTCAGTCTTATCATAAATATGTGAAAAATGGCATATTAGAGTGCATTTAATATGCACCAGCAGCATCTCTTAGTTTTGATACTCTCTGGGAAAGCTGATAACCAGTCTACAAAAAAACGCCAGGATGGTTAACTGCATTCAATGCATCTGAGATGTACAAGATGAACTCTGGGTTCTAGAATTGAGGGTTCCTTTCTGTTGAAGACATTGAATACTGGTAAAGAAACAGATAAGTCAAAGAAGAACCTCCAAAGCTATAAGTATTCTAGCAATTATTGCCTCATTTCTTTGAATTAGAAGCAACAATCTGAGTTAATTTTTGCCCCCCTAGGTTTTTCCTAGCCTTTAGGATAGGAAAACAACCACTGGAGACTTGGAGATTCTGCCAGATGCAGAAGGAGCCTGCAAAGAATGGAGTCACACTTAATTCTCTGAATCTAGCAGCTTGTAATAAATAACGTGTCCTGGCACAAACAGAGAAATTGACACTACATGTAAACTTTCGGGAAAAAATAATACTCTGAGACATTTGCAACTGCAAATATTTGTCTTTAGGGTCACAGAAAGTATAAAGGTGGTGTTGTGTTGTACACAGGCTTTGATGAGCATATGAGCTGGGTAGTGTAGTCTTTAGATACACTTGCAACTTCTTGATGGATATCTGTAGCTTTATAACTGGCATTCAATGTTAGCTGATGGGCTTTAATTCCTGAATACATTTTGTCTATTTTTAAACACTGTGAAATTCAAGAAACCAGAGAGGATAACTTCCTTTCAGTGAGGCCATAAAAAGATTTTAAACTGCTGATCTTTGTCATAGTTGTTAATATTGGAGTTAGTTCACATATGTGATCTTAGAACCAGAATCAATGCCTTGAGAAGCCAAACTGTCCTAATCATTAGATAATATTTTTTTTGTTTCAGGCTCTTACAGAGGAGGAGAAAAAAAGATGAATAATTTGAATAATTCAAGCCTGCTGTGCCCCCTGTGATGTGCATGGTTGGGAAGACAGGGAATTTGGGCTGAAAAGATGACTAGTACTCTGCTATAAGCTAACTACTCTTCTGGAAAGAGGAAAATTTACTGTTTAGAAAAAAAAAGTCTTTTTCCCAAGTTAATTAATATTATGAAATCTATTATTAGATAACAGATACCAAGCAAAAATGTTAAATCTATTCTAAGACAATTGTTCACAAAACAGATAGTTACTAGAAAATTATTAAATCTGAGGCTCCAACTCTTAAACTAAATGCTTCAGCTGAATTTAACGCTTTTTTTACCTATGCATGTGCAACAGCAGCACTCTATTTTCCTTGGAATATAGTGTGTTCAGTTCAGTATGTTCATCTGAGCAGATTTCCATCAACACTATGTTCTCTACAACTAATATAGGAAGTCACTGAAATATGCTGACACACTTAGCTATGAAGTAATTTTGCTTAAGAGCAGGTTATTTCCTAATTGTTCACGACTTGTTTTTTGGGTCACATCTATTGTGTGTCATGCAATCCAAATCACATGCCATTCAGAGCCAGGATGAGCCACGTGGGTTCCTTTTACCTTCCAAGGGCGAGAAGAGCTACTGACAGAAATTATTTTTAAGTGACTTGTTTTGAAATAACTCTTGTTCCTCAAACAACTGAAGTAAAAACTTCATCTTGTAAAGCCCTACTCAAGGCTGAAAAGATTACTGACTAGACTTTTGGTAAGCCACAAGATGGTATTAAATAAGCAGCTGCCATTTCTGAATGCTGCAAGAAGAAAAAATATACACTACCTTCCTTCCCAGCAGCTGGCCATGAAATATGGATGCTCTGCTGAAACTGTTTCATCATTTTACCACTTGTCCCCAAACTCTGATCACAGAATCACAGAATATTCTGAGCTGGAAGGACCACACAAGGATCGTTGAGCCCAGCTCTTAAGTGAATGGTCCATAAGGGGATAGAGTGTGGATATACAGATGTTAAAGCTAAAATAAACATAAGTGTGTAACACGTTTCTATAGAAATAACTTTTCACCCTTGGATTATTTCACATAGTTGACAGGCTTCAGAACATTAGCATGGCAATGTTAGGCAATGTTTGTAGGACTCCCTTTTGTATGTACACGGGGCTGACAGACAGGGGGTGTATTCATAAGCATAGGTTTTGATTTTCAGAGTGAATTTTCTCTCTTGTCTGAAATCCCATGTCATACACAGTTGTCTGGGGCTCCAGTCTTATTGCAACAGGACAATTTGTATGCATCAATTTCTCATGCATCATGGGAAAGCTTGTCACTGTGGTGATTAATACCAGTAAGTTGCACAGTAACATGAAAAGATGAGCACTGAACATGCCCTCAGCTGACTGTACTTGCTGGATATCTGCCTTCAAACTTGTAACCTCTGCAGTCATCACCTGGCCTGTATTTCCTGTGTGTGTGTTTGGGTGTACATGTCATTACGGGTTGCAGAAAGAACTTCATATTTACAGGGACAGATTTACCTAGTCCAAAAATACAAATGTGGAAGCACATTTTCCAGTTTGAATATATGTAGCATTTTAAAATGAAATAAAACTAACAGCTAATCTATTAAACCTCATACTTTTCTGTCTCTTATATAGATTTGTACAAGTAGTTAAATATATTTAATGTTCATGGTCAAATAGTAAACTTTTTATCTAAGGATGATTACCAGAACTATTTAGACTGTCTAAATTGTCTGTAGATGTTTGGACATTGTCTAATCCATTCCTGCTCAAAACCCACACAGGCAGTTTAGGTTGCTGAAGACCATGCCAAGTAGAGTTTTAAATATCTTCAAGGATGTTGATTCCAAAACTTTTCTGAGCAGCTTTTCCGAGCACCTTTTCCATTGTTTCTAAATGTTCAGGGTTTTCTTCTTTTTTTCCTTTCTCCCCATCTTGTATCTGGCTGGCTCTTCTCTTGTTTCTACTTAGGTCTGTTGCATCTTGTGTTATTGCTGTACATTTCCAAGAAAGGTCTAGCCTTGCATTAAGCAGTTAGTGATGGCAACAAGATCTCCCTTGAGCTTCCTGTTTCTCAGGCTGAACATTCCCAACCCTCCCAGCCTCTCTTCCTTTATCAGGTGCTCCAGCACCTCTGACCACCTCTGTGGCCTCCCCTGAGCTCATCCCAATGTGTCTGGTGAGTAACACTCCAGATGTGGTCTCTCAAGTGTCAGACAGGGGGTCCCTTTCCTTCCTCACTTTTGCTGCACTAGCCTGAATGCATGGCTCACGTTCCTGTTCATGCCTACCAGCACACCAAGGTCCTGTAGGGCTGTTTCCCTGTCAGAGAGCCCAAGTTCTACTGCTGCACTGGGCACTGTATGAAGGGAGAGACTGATGCTCAATTTACAGACTGAGGTTTGTGGCTATCCCTAACAACCAGTAATGTACCATGTATTAATATATTGCTGTTCTAATTACAAGCAATGCAGTCAACTTATGCATAGACGCAAACTTTGCTGAGTAACAACAGTATCTGATAAAGGAGGCCAACTTTTCTAAACCACAGCTTGTTATGTTGAAATGTTTTAAATTGCTCTTCCCCCTTGCTCTCCCTGCTTATTTATTTCAGCTCTTTAGTGTCAGTTCTGTCCTTGACACCATCCAAGGAATGCTTGGAAGTTATTGTCCTCTCTTGAGAAGATCTGATTCCCCCTTGTTTGAAATGAGAATTTGAAATAGGAGAAGACCTCTGAGGTGACGTTACATTCCAGCCTACTGTTTTTCTTTATGTAAAAAAGCCTGAAATTCTGCCAAATTGTGAGTTTCTCAAAGCAACAGTTTCCAAATACCCCAAATAAATTTACTGTGTTCCTTGAGCAAAAGGTGCTCAAGAAAGATGAAATCTAAACATTTTCTTGAACCTCACAAATCTCTTTCGCCAAATATTGCAAGTGCTGACCTATGGAGTACTTGAGCATGTTCAGCATAAAGCTGAACAAGTGTCCTCTGTAACTTGTGGTGTTTGTGGCCTCATATGATGCTGAAATACAGACAGAAAGTTACTCAATTCCTGCCCTTCCATCCTGTCCAGGTACTGTGTGTAGATAAGGATGAACATCTTGAAAATGTGAAGTTGAAGTGGGAAGCAGGCTAGGTGATGCAATTTAGAAACAGAATGTGGAAGACAGGACTTGGGGAGAATGAAAGGAAGTGCCAAAAAGTCCCTGATTTTGCAAGACTCTGAAGTCAGGCTTAAATAGATGGTGTCCATTTGTTAGGACAAAAGTGTGAACACCTGACCTGTGGAGACATATCCCAGGGAGCTGTTCTCAATGCAGAGTTAAAGATACTAATGTTGACCACCTAAAACCTAAAAGTTTTGGTATGTGGATACAAATAATATAGGCTTTTAGAACTAAGTACTGGGGAAGTGGGAAAATCCAGGATGAAGATTGTAAGTGCAACTACAACTTGATCCCTCTGTTCTGCTTACAGCTAGACTCTGCTGGATCTGCTGGATCGCGGAGATCGTGTGTGATGCTGTCACTGGAGAGGAGCTGTTCACAAGTGGCCTTGATCCATGTGTTCATTCACTGATGTCCAGCTTGTTCCTTCGCAATCTTACTCAGCAAAGCACTCAAGGCTTGCGGCAGTGGCTGAAGTCAGAAGGAGCTGACTTCTGAAGATTCCAGGTACAAAAAACTGGGCTTGAAGTGTCTCAAGTGGGTGTCATAACTCATCAAGAGTGGTAGTGGTGTCCTTTATGACTCTGGGCTGAAACATGACTGTGGGGCTGTTAGAGCTGCCTTTCCCCAAAAGATTGGTAGGAGTTTATGGAACTTTCCAAAGATTTTGCAGGGGAAATCCCTGATGAAATGAACAGTAGCAACATGGTCAATGAGACAACTTGAGCTGATTGATGAATATTAAATTTTATGTTGTACAACTTTCATTCAGCACATACAGACTGTAGGCAGAGACTTGGTGGAAGTGATAGTGCGTAGGCCAGTGTTTAATTGCGTGACCTTCCTGTGTGCAGGCAACATTGTGCAATCCAAGGCCACACTTGACAGCTCCTTACTCTTCTTTTAATGTTTGACTTTTTAAACTTTCCTGTTGTATTAAAAGAAAAACAGTACTTTTAGAGATGCTGCAGAATTAGTATACACATGAATTTACTACAGCATTAATATTTTTATATTGTGAATGACTATGTATTTGCTTCTCCATCTCTTCCTTCTACTCTTACATAATTATGAGTTTATTACACAGGAGCTTTACTCAGGGTTTGCTTGACGAAGAAAACACAAACAGAAAGTGAAATCATTGTTGAGCCAGTTGTTACTATGCTCTCTGTAGAAGGCCGATGAAATTTAATTTTTCTGAAGTTTAAGGAATGGTAAGCACAAAGTTCACAGAATTTAACAAAAATTGTTAGGGTTGGAAGGGATCTTGGAAATCATTTAGTCCAAATCCCCTGCCCAGGCAGGGTCACCTAAATCAGGTGACACAGGACATATGTCCAGTGGGTTTTGAATGCCTCCAGAGAGGGAGACTCCATGACCTCCCTGGGCAGCCTCTTCCACCCAAAAGGTCTTCCTCAGGTTGAGGTGAAATGTCTTGTGTTTTAGTTTATGGACATTTTTCTTTGCTGGGTACCACTGAAAAGAGTCTGGCACCATCCTCTTGGCACCCGCCTTTGACATATTTATATGTGCTGATGAGATCCCTTTCAGTCTTCTCTGGACTAAACAGGCCCAGCTCCCACAGTCTCTCCTCACAAGAGATTCTGCACACCCATTCTCCACATCCCTAATTGTTGATGCCTGATACTTCATGGTCAATCTGGAGACACTAAAGTTGCTCTCTTTTTTTTAATCCTTCCTTTTTTTTTTCTTTTTTTTTCCCCTTATCTTGATACTTTCACACGATTTTTTGAAACTTCTCTTTCTCAAATTTATTGGTAAATGCCATTTCTGTTTCTGAAAGGCTTCTTAGTATTCTCCCAGGAAAAGCAAACTTATAATGAGGGAACCCCTGTGACATTTTGGGCAGCTGATGTAATGAGGGATCAGGATCTAGAGGAGGTTTCTCTAGTGAGCAGCAGTGGGAAGTTTTCGGTTATTAGCACATCTACAGATGCTGATAGCTGAAGGTTTTCTATCAGGAGTCTGGTTTTCCCCTCCAAGTAAAAGACTGGCAATTTCTGGGGAGTTTGGGACTGTCCTACTATTCTTTTTGATTTGTCTTCAAGATTCGTTGACTTCTTTCCTGCAGTTTTCATTCCTAATCTTTTTATTTTCTAGATCAGTGTTCTAGCAGCGTTTTGGATGTGATATCCATAACTGTATGAAATAGTGTGAACAGATTGAAAATCTGATATTTTGGGTTATCTTTGCTGTAGTTATGTTTGTTATATATGATTTAGTTATCACCATGATGTAGCTATTAGTTACAAATTTTGAACTCTTTTAACCAATATTTTAGTTACTTTAAACTCATTTCCTCCTATTCCTGTTTTACAGGCAGGATGAAAGACCGTTTAAGTGAGCTGCGTGAATTTGCCAGATTACACAACCAACAGTTTTCAGATAGTGACGATGATGAAAATTCACCTGAGGATATTCTCCTTTATGAGACGGATTATGCCTTGGAAATTCTTCATAAGGACATACAGAATATCCGGACAGAAAATGACCACCTAAAAGCGGACGTCAACCGTCTGAGAAAGCAAAACACCCGCTTCCTTACTTCCATGCGCCGTCTTAGTAGCATCAAACGAGATACTAATTGTATTGCCAGAGACATTAAGAGCCGTGGAGAAAGCATCCACAGGAAACTGCAGGTGATGAGAGATTTCTGTGAAGATGCAGTAACGAAATATGGAGCTATGTCTGTCATTGCCAGGGTGGCAAAGAACCACTACGTTGACCTCATGCACACATTTCAGGACGCTATGTTTGATTACAACGCAACAGAGATGAACCAGCGGGAGAACTGCAAGATTCGAATTCAGCGGCAGCTGGAGATCATGGGCAAAGATGTTTCTGGCCACCAGATTGAGGAGATGATTGAGCAGGGCAAATGGGATGTCTTCTCTGAGAATCTCTTGTCGGATGTCAAGGGAGCTCGCGCAGCCTTGAATGAGATAGAGACGCGACACAAGGAGCTGGTGAAGTTAGAAGGTCGCATTAAGGAAGTTCACGAGCTCTTTCTGCAGGTGGCCCTGCTGGTGGAGGAACAGGCAGACACCTTTGATGTCATTGAGATAAATATGCAAAATGTTGAGGACTATGTAGGAGATGCTAAAGACCAAGTGAAAAAAGCTTTGGAATACAGGAGAAAACATCCCCTCAGAACAATCCTCTGCTGCTGCTTATCATGTTGCAGAAGGTGATGGTCCCACTGGAGCTATCACAGACTGATTTAAATGTCTCCAAAATCAGGTGTTCTTTCCAGAGACTTTTCTGTAATGACAAACCCTAGAAATATGGGGGATATTTTGCAGTTGGTTTTGTTCATTGCCTTTTTACTAAATGTGCTGAAGGCTGTTTATATTTATGAACTCCTAGAAATGTTGATAAAACTATTTTTAATCTAATTTTTTTAAAGGTCCTGTTACTTTAACTAGAGGTGCAATATCTCTATACTGCAAGAAAGAAGAATGAATCATTTATCCTAGGGAAGATGGATACTTTCAAAAAGTAACTTTATTCTTATTTGTCAAAATGAGGCTGCAGGCAGTGAAGCCTTATTGCCTGGGGTGACACAGCACACCACAGAATCAGGAGGTATCCGTTTTAACTGGTTTGGAGCTTGCTTGATGCAAATTTGACAAAATACTGAGCCTGGAGCAGGAGCAGGACACAGAACTAATTTCTCTTTCAACTTGATTTCCAGATGTCTGGAATCTTAACAGAAGTGGCTGCACCTTAAATGATAATATGCACATTTTGCTCTATTTGTGTGCAAGTGACTGTTTCTTCCCATTTTGAGTACCCAACTCTCTCAAGGTGGCAAAAAGCACTGCAACACTGAGGCATCTCACTTTTAACTTGAGCCACTCTCTGGACTCTTGGTTTCAAACCTGCCATGCTTTCATGTTCTGATGCATTTTTCTGCCAATTAACCCTTCAGCCAGAGGAGAAACACGGAGTGGCCTTCTGCAGAAACACCCATAAGAAGACAACACCTGTGGGGTTGAGAAAGCATTTTAGGGTCTCCTGTACTGGCACATACATAGAAACAGTTTTAGTAGAATGACTGGCCTGTCAGTACACTTTCATTTTTTATAAGTATTAACCAAATATAAGTTTTCTAGTATCTATTTTAAATAAGATGAAGGATTATTTTTTTTTTTAATATGCAATTTTACTGGTGTACAAAAATTTTGACTTTTCTCCAACTGATTGGAAATCTCCACCCGGGAAAGCAAATAGAACTATTTCTTCAGTGCACCTGAAGAAGAAAGAAAACAGTTTCATGTCATTTCAGTGCTCTTTCCAAGCTTAAAAGGAAACTCTCCTTTTATGTAATAGGAGTCTGACCTTACACAAGGGCAAACCAGTAGGTTTGGAGTATTGCAAAGAAATAAAAAATGTGCAGCCTTGGTAAGCACTGAGCATTGTCAGTGAAACATATTCACAAAGTCTGATGATTGATCACAGCTCCTGCTTCTGCAGGTTTTCCAACTATATTTCTAGGTGGCTTCCTGATACACTGTGATCTATTGTTATCCTTTGAAATAATGCAGGACATTTTTTCAGAAAATATTTTTTTTTAACTGCTGGTACCAATTTTAATAAATATATTTCAACATTTCAAATATTTTCTCTTTGGGAGTTTTCCTCAGATGTGCATAGATGTACATCTTCCTGCACCAATTGCAGTGAAACTTCTCCCTTCTTACCTTTTGCACCCTTATTTTACGTGTGAACAAAAACTCGAAACATTTCTTACTATTTGTATTAATATAACAAAACAGCAATATAAATCCACCTTCCAAGCTTTCAAATCTTACTGGGAAACAACTTTAGCCAGACAGGCTTTTTTACACAAAGAGAAACTAAAGGGATAACTCTTCTCAGAAACTGAGTGTCCCTTTTGCTGTAGCACCTGTCTCTGATAACATGGAAGAGTGAGAAACACCGGTCTCCTAAACTGTAAGATATTTTGATATTCAGTGGTGATACTGGCGATATCAGTGTTATGCTTGTCTGAGGACCTCTTCAGCGAGGTGTTCAAGTGGGAGAAAAAACAGTGATGAGCTCGGACCACAGCCAGTGGCTTTGGTGCTACTCAGGAAGACAAAAGTTTTTATTGTGTAGGTACTGCCATTAAGTCAGTGGAACTGTGCATTTGTAGAGAAATACCCTAAACCTCCGAGAGTCAGCATGTGGGGATAAATCAATGAAGAATGAAATAATGTATTTCCTTTCACATGCATATTCCTAGCACTTGCCAATGTTTTTGATAAAAAATATGTACTTTTTTTTTGTGCTGGTTCCTTTTTTGCATCTACAAATGGAATAAAAGATTTAATAAGAAAAACTGAAAGTGCAGAGTGTCATACATCGAATCCGCAGCTCTGAATAGTTATTTGCATTGTCAAAGTTTAGTTTAAAAGTTGCTAAGCTAAATTATGAGTTGGTAAAAGAAGATTAAATAAGGCCTAGAAAAAAAAGTCCTCTTAATATTTGTTGCCATGGTAAATGAAATGTGTTGCATATTGAGATAGACTTACTGTTGTTTTTTTCCCTAAAAAGACCATGAAAAATGAGATTCATGCATTCTAAGGTGATTCGCTAGTTAAAAAAATATCAAACTTATTCTGGCAGTTTTGAGAGACTTTGATGATTTCATTAGGAGATATACCAAACTAGTATTCAAATCTTTAGTTTGATTTGAGGCATGGAGAAAGAGAGCAGAAAGAAAAGGTAATTGTAGACCTTCTCTCCTGACTTAGTGCTGTTGCTGCAAGGAAAAACATGAGAATTAGTCAAAAACCAACCTGAGACCTTTTAAAACTATTTTTAAGATGCATTGTGAGTTAAGAAACGCTTAAAAATTACTTCAGTAATTGCAGCGATCCTTCTATCATTCTCTTTCTTGCAAACATGTCCATTGCTTAATATTTTGGGGTTTTTTCTACCCCTTAGTTGTTTAAGAACTCAAATTTAGCCAGCCCATGAACTTGCCTAATCACAGTTAAACAGACTTTTTGAAAAAAGCTGATCACACTATAGCTGCAAGGACTTATGCCACACAGGATGAGTGGCAGAAGATGATAAAAGTTGCTTGATAATATGCTAGCATACTAATAACAGAAGCTGCAGAATGGACATCTTCTGAGGAAAGTTGCCTTTTCCTTCTGAAAATCAGCACAACTCCTATACAGATGTGTGTAGCATGTTCCATGGCTTGGTAGGGGTTTTTTTCCTCTTCCTCATATGGCAAACAGTTAAACTGGGTTTGAGGGGTGAAGAAGTTAAAAGCTGACAGGGGATGTCTTAGCTTTTAGGATTGCTGTTACTTTGGTTTTGCTTCCTACTGATGCTGAAACTTCACAACCCACATCACCAATCAGCCACCAGCCAGTCCTTTCTGAGAAGGACAAAGAAGAACTGGCATCTAGGGGCACTTTGCTCCTTCTAAAAAATGTAAGACAGCATACATATAAAAGAGAGTAAAAAAAATCCCCTATTACAAAATATAAAGTTTAATATGTAATGGATATGCAAATGGGTCTCCATCTTGAGGGACTTTTTTCTTGTTGTTTTTTTTGGAATCATGGGTTTCATTTTAGAGAAATGGCAGTGGGACAATTGCTTTCTCAAAATGAAGGACCAGACTGTGGACAGACTTGCACACATGAGCAGGTATCTCTGGCACGTGTCTTGGGAGAAACTTCTTGAAGTAAAGGGATAGCTCTTAAGATCCATATTTTTTTTTTTTTTTTTTCCTGGAGGCTGAGCTGAGTAGCTTTGCTAAACTGTTGCTTTTCTAATCTAATCTGCATTAAGGATGTTTTGAATGCACAGCCCAAGTTGTATTTTTATTACTTCTTGAAAGCAAAACATGTTCTCTAGATTTTTGAACCATGGTAGCTGTTTGAAATCTATTTGAAAAATGAAAGAGCTACATGGGATTGTGCTTCTATCTGTAGGAAAGTATCACAGATACAATGAAGGCAGGAAACAGTGTAATTTAATAGATACTGTAGGTGGTGATTCTGGTTAATAAATTTCCAATGCAATGCGATTTTCACATGGAGCCATTCTGTTTGTTTCTCTAATAACTAAGAGGGCAACAGTAGATCTATCTGCTTCCACATTTTTAGGATATTATGTAGTCTCTTCATAATGGTTGAGCCAAAGCAAGTGTAAGAGCCAGAAGACAGCTTCACCATCATGCCTTACTGTGCATTACATTGTTAGGGCACCAAGTCCGAACAAGAATAAGTAACATTTTACTGTGTTCCTTAGAAATAGTGTTAGATGTGAACAG
Organism: Parus major; assembly: GCF_001522545.3. Classification (NCBI taxonomy): domain Eukaryota; kingdom Metazoa; phylum Chordata; class Aves; order Passeriformes; family Paridae; genus Parus; species Parus major. Next base: position 48,878,147 of record NC_031770.1, on the reverse strand, counting down.
AAAAGGAAAAAACCTAACTGACAGTGTTTCTCTACTCAATATTTTGCTGAAAGGTATAACCCTAGTGCATAGGGAACCACGGCAAGCCACTCATTTCAAGGCAACAATACAGCATGGCAACAACTCCATTGGAAGAGTTGTTCTTTTATTAATGAGCTCCCGTGTGGGTATAACATGGATGTAAAACATTACCAATTCACTTGTATGGTACAAGAGCAGTATTTTCCCTGACTAGCATGCCTAGTGTCCCAGGGGTCTCTGAGCACTAAGAGCTGAGGAGATCAGACACCAGCTGCACCTGCAAATTCAAGCACCAGACCCCTTGCAGAGGGGCAGGGCCAGCCTGGGTGCCCGACCCGAGCAAGGAGCGTGCTCCTGGTTCTGCTTGTGAAAAACGAGGTTCACAAATTTTTTTAATAGACTTTAAAAGTTTAATAAAAAGACAATCAGGAGATAAAAATACAATAAAGTATACAGATACGGCTGGGTGTCTCTGCATTCAGCCAAGAAAGCACACCTTACTAACAAAGGATTGTCCCTTAAAAACAGAACCTTACTACATATCCATAAATTCTCATACATATTCAGACATTCTTCTTAGATTTTTGGTGTTTTTCTGTTTAGTTTTCTCTTGCCCCCTTTTCAATAGATCAATCTTCTTGGCGCCACTGAGATTTACATTCTCTGATACCAAAAATGCAATAAATTCCTCCCTGGGAGTTATGGTCACTGCTGTCTTCATCTGGATAAGATAGTTTAAGAATGCAGGGGGGTCTTTAGCTATCTTTTTCAGTCTTTGGGTTATACAAACAAAAGTAGTTTTTGTTTTAATACTATGCCATAGTATATGTATTATACTATACTACACTAGTATATGTATTATACAATACTGTGCTATATATATAACATAACATATACTATATTATATATATACTATATATGCATAATATATGTATTATACCACTATTTCTAAGTTTCATCAATAACAGAAATAAAGGAAACTATATTAATACAACAACATTTTCTAATCTTATACATATAACATTCACGATAATATTTGCGAAAAGCCAATAATATGATATGCATTTATAACATGCTTGTGGCGAAGCAGACGGCCTTCGCCTGCCTCCTCGTGCGCAAGAGGCTGGCACAGGCCCGTGTCCTCAGCCTGTGCTGCGTGGAATATGTTTCTCACACCTCAAAAGTGCCGAAGTTCGGTGCCATGCAGGACGTCCATTTTCTCCGCTGGAAAACAGCAGCGAGAGTGGGAGCCTGTGCCGGGGTAAAGCCAGAGAAGTAACACTTTCCATTTCTCCTCAGGCGCAGGGAAGAAGGGGGAGGTCCCAGGGCAGGCAGTAATCGGGAATATTGCGATAGGTGCTTCCGTAGACACGGCACTTAGTGGCGACCAGCAAAAAAAAACCTTTCCCCTTCGATATTTTTCCTCCTAATTAAGCATAATTGATAGCTTTGGACTTTGTTGGTTTTGTTTCTCCTTCTACGAGCGAGAGAAGATACATTCCAGGAAACACTTAGCGGAAATAATAAAGTGTCGGTGCCCTATCGGCACAACCTCTCCGCTGCCCCCCACGCCCGGCGAGCCCGCCGGTACCGCGGCCCTGCCCGCTCTGAGGGGGATGAGCCCGCACTGCCCGCAGCCCTCGCACCCCGCCG